>NC_057813.1:612013100-612091983 GCF_018294505.1 Triticum aestivum
AAATGGGAAGGCCCCTTCATCATCGTAAAGTCTTGGCCGGCGGAGTGTACCGTCTGCGAAATGCGTCGGATAACCGACTCGAGCCGAACCCATGGAACGCAGCCCGCCTCCGAAGATTCTATGCCTAGCACCGGACTAAGAGTTCGTCCCTTTCCCCCGTCCAAATTTTTTTTTACTTCAGCTGCCTTTTGTTTATCTTTTTCTTCTCAACCCTATTCATCAAAGCCTTAAAAGGCCTACTTGTGCATCATTCGCGCGCAATTGATGTGCTATCCGCACTCATTATACCTGGGGGCTTCTTTACCAGAAGCTTAATTATAAGGGCCTCATGCCCAGCACATGTGTCAAGCCTCCACATGTACCTTTTATTCACCATTATATGCATCGATATGACTTAAGTTTTGGCCAAGCTGGGTTGCCTGGCTCCTGTGCTTACCCCTACGTTCCCGATTGTTCGGCTAGGAGGTAAAGGGAGCACATCTGCGATTGTTACTGCCGGGTCAGCCGGATGTGTACCTCGGACTGGGTGAAGCCGAAAGCTAGCGTTCTTAAGGGAATATTCGGTCGGTGACTTAAAAGATGGTTTTTTATCCACTTATTTATCTGCCCCCAGATGTTTTTCTGCTTTTTTCGCAGTCCGGACATGCACTTTAGGGCATGCCACCCCCAGAGGAAAGGAACCCTTAACGGAACTATTCTCCCTGGAAGATGTTTCTTACCACCCATGTAATATAACATAACTAGTTGGGAACTTGTCTGATAAAGCACTAATGACCCCTACGCCTAGTCTCCATGCATACCCCGGTTGTTTCATAACCGAGAAGGTATTCCGACACACTCCGGACTCTAGGGTCCCGAGGTCGAAGCGAAAAGGTCGGCAAAGACAAACGATCTACAATCCGGCTAGAAGGCATTTTATATGTCATTTTATAATACATTGTCAAATCGACTGATTGTATTCTTCCTCAATCCCGTCTAACAGGTTGTCTAATTTACAGTCCTGTTGGGAAAATTTAGCGGCCAACTCTACTTGGCCGTATACTAAACTCACAGGGATCTCCTTCCCATCGGGCCCCACAGGTCCAACTTCGGCCATGTGGTTGGGATCCGCCTTCTTGTACCGCGTCTTTACCATGGCCCAGGCCTCCCTGGCACCTTGGCGGCAGGCCGAAATCTTCCATAAGTGGAAGCGCTGCCGCACTCCCTGAAGCTTCTCCGCAAGCTCCCCAAGACCCTCGGGTAAGGAGAAGGCTGGCCATAAAGCCTGGATGACGCCGCTCATTGCCTGCCGAACTCGTTCAATCAGTTGCAACAATTCGGGAAGTTGATCACCCGTTGATACGGGCATCTCCTCCGCAGGACGACCTGTGAGCATACTTGCAGACACATTCTGTCAAATCGACTTCTTCGCCGAACTCTTCTTTTCAAAGGAGTTCACTCAAGCACTTACTATAGATGCCGCGATGAAGCCGCTGATTCTCCTTAACGGAGCCCGACAGCTCGTCCCGAACGCCTTTCAGCTCTTCTCCAAGCTGGGCATGGGCATCCTGGAGCTTGTTCCTTTCATGCTGCACCTTATGCAGCACCCTCTCGCCGGCCTTCAGTTGGTGCCAAAGTTCTTGCCTGTCCGGATCTTGTCCGGCAGCACCTGCAACGTCATTTTTTAGACTTGCGCAAAGACCAAACGCTACTTATCTTTCTACAATAATGCGTTACCAGGAGAGGTTCCTGTGTTTCCTCCTGCGTCAGAGAGTGCGGCCTCAAGTTGGGCCTTGCACTCCTGCAGCTCCTGAGACAGTTGGGTATTCTTCTCGGTAAGATCCTACATTTCATATGATCCTTAAATTAGTTAATTTAACTACTTTAAGTCTCGGGGGCTACTGCATATACAACTATTAAATTCTCTTACCCCTATGTCTTTTACATACTGCTCCGTGGCTCTGGTAAAACCATCTTGAGCAGCACGAAGGTGCGCGTCCCCCGCGTTAAAGGCATTCAACGCCTCGGGGGAGAAGCACGCGTGACGAAATACTGTCCAGCGGCGCCTGTGATTCATGGCACTCTCCACCTCAGACTTGGTGGCGGACAGTCTGTCGGCATCCTCCATCGAAGGAACGTCCGGCTCGCGCCTTGCGCACGCCTCCCCCTCCAGACCAGGTGCTGGAGCCTGGCTGGTAGAGGTTGGATTGGCAACCTCCACGCCCGCAGTCCGGCGGGCGCTTTTTTCCCTACAAAAGTCATGAGCACTCAAACGCTTCCGAAGAACGTTGCTCTAAATAATGAATTGTGAGCTACACCTTTGCGGCGAAGTTTTAGTCCGCGCCGCGCTCCTCTTCCGCCTACTGGTCCGGACTGGCCTTGGTTGGTCAGCCACCGCGGGCTCGGCTTCTCGCCCTAGGGGAGCCTCCTGCACGGCACCATCATATACGGTGGTCAGAAATAAGCAAGGAAGGAATGACGGTGTCAGGACTTCGGTCGCAATCACCTGGGAAGCCGGATATAGTCTGGGATAGTCGGCCGTGATGGCGACTAAGGCATTGTCCATGCTAAGCTGGTGGAACACCCCGTCGATTAGCTCCACCTTTATGTCCGGATCCTCTTTGGAGGCCGGATCCCGGGATCTCTCTGGATCCTCGGGTTGCGGAGCTGGACTTAGCATGTCCTCCATGATCCGGCGCAGTTCCTGCGTCGAAAGAAGAACACAATATAAGAAACTTAAGTTTCAAAAAGCATGGGTCGGGCATGCAGAGTGTTCGCTTACCCAAGGCCGGGGATTATTCATGGAGAACCCATTTAACGGGTTCATCCGAAGGAAATCCTCCTTCTCCCCCTTATACAGGCCGGACAGGATCGTCACCAGGTCTTCGACCGAATCCGGCCCTTTACGGCCATGACGGGTGGCATCGTCCTCCCCGATGAAATCCCACATAGGGTGACCCCTGTATTGTAGTGGCTGCACCCCCCGCATAATGCATGTTGCCATGACTCCAATCATGGTCAACCCGAAATGGGCCAGTAACCTTATTCGGCCCATCAAATAATGGACGCTCTTGTCTTCCTCTAGTTGGGGGCTCCGCGGACGCCAACTAAGGCGTTTCTTCAGAGGAGCATTGCTGAACTCCGGGAGGCCGATCCGAACAGGGTCTGGCAGTGGAGCGTCTTCTATATAAAACCATCCTGAAGGCCAGTCTTCGGACGCCTTCTTAGGGGTTCCGGATGGATATTCGGTCCCGGCAATACGCCATATTTCGGCGCCGCCCACTTGATATATGGACCCCTCGTGAGAGCGGGGTACAAGGCAGAACAACCTCTTCCACAGCGCAAAATGGGGCTCGGCGCCCAGGAATAGCTCGCAAAGAGCTACGTAACCCGCAATGTGCAGGATTGAGGCGGGCGTGAGGTGATGAAGCTGGAGTCCGTAGAACTCCAGGAGCCCGCGGAGGAATGGATGTACAGGAAATCCGAGCCCCCTTATCAGATAGGGGACGAAGCATACCCGCTCCCCTTTGTTGGGACTTGGGGTAACCTCCGCTTGCTTCCCACCTTTGTAGGTGGCCAGCCCGGCTCGAACCGGAACCATAAAGGCCGGAGGGAGATATCCCCCCGCTTGGAGCTTCACCAGCTCGTTGTGCGAAACAGAGCATCTCCTCCAATCTCCTGGCAAAGGGCTGGGAGCGCGAGAAGAGGAGCCGCGTTGACGGTCCATGATGGAATGGATTCTTGGTCGAAAGCGCTCCGATGAGTATTTGCGGGAGGAAGATGGCGATTTGGATCTGGATTCTTGCCTCCCTTATAGGCAGATTATTCGCACAACTAGGGGGTAAAACATAAAATACACCCTGGCTTTTCGCATTCGCGCGACGCGTGGAGGAAGGCCATTATTGGGCGTGGAAGCCAAGACGCGCAACATTGATGAGGAAGCCGGACACTGTTCGGCAGGTACGTAGAGCTTGAAGGAGAACCCGCCTTGCAACACCGAAGACTACACACACGCTGGACTTATCGTCATTGAAGCCTGGTTCGGGGGCTACTGAGGGAGTCCCGGATTAGGGGGTGTCCGGATAGCCGGACTACCATCATCGGCCGAACTATCATCGGCTGGACTATCATCATCATCGACCGGACTCCAAGACTATGAAGATACAAGATTGAAGACTTCGTCCCGTGTCCGGATGGGACTTTCTTTGGCATGGAAGGCAAGCTTGGCGATACGGATACGTAGATCTCCTACTATTGTAACCGACTCTATGTAACCCTAGCCCTCTCCGGTGTCTATATAAACCGGATGGCTCTAGTCCGTAGGACACAACAACAACCATTACAATCATACCATAGGCTAGCTTCTAGGGTTTAGCCTCCTTGATCTCGTGGTAGATCCACTCTTGTAAACATCCACAATATCAATATCAATCAAGCAGGACGTAGGGTTTTACCTCCATCAAGAGGGCCCGAACCTGGGTAAAACATCGTGTCCCTTGTCTCCTGTTACCATCCGCCTAGACGCACAGTTCGGGACCCCCTACCCGAGATCCGCCGGTTTTGACACCGACAGGTGGCATGCAGCAGCGGCAGCGGCGGCAAGCAGCAATGGCAGCGAGCGGCGGCGGCGTAGCTCGGGCTGCGTCCGACAGCTAGCTAGCTCCAGTCGGCCGCTATGCGCGCGTGAGCTAGCTAGCTCCGGTTGCGTCCGTGCATGAGCTAGCTAGCTCCGGTGTGGAGCCATGGACGCGATTGCTTTTTTTGGAAAAAATAACAAGGACCTGATTGCTTTTTTAGAAAACCTATTAATGACTTGATTGCTTTTTTCAGAAGTTTCAGGGACCCGATTGTTTTTTATTTTTTAGGTGGGATCGACATGTGGGCTCCACCTGTCATAAACGGTTAATCTAACAGTCAAAGCTAACGGTGTTGACTTTTATGCCACGTCAGACCTGACAAGTGGGCCAGTGTTGTCATAATCACGTTTAAAAATTAACGCTTCAGCAACTAGTGTTTTCGGAACAGCAAACCAAAATAATGGTAGTTTTTTAGATAATTAAGAAAAGTGCTAGTTTTTTTTAGCCCTAACCCGTATTGTGATAGCTTTTTTGCTATTTACTCGAAATTGGAACTACCCTGAAGGTGGGTGATGTACTATGCTGTGATACTTCACTACCGTGGGGGTCCTAGAAAGACAGTTTTCACGTGGCCATGTCGTTCTCTGTGTAAAATAAATTGCATGCTGGATTTCTTTGACATAGCTGACGTTGGCGCTCTGTGTCTTCTCCGGCTCCCGCGATGGCAACGCCGCTGGTCACGGCTGCCTTTTACTCCACGTCTTACTCTATAATATAAGAGTGTTTTTTTACATTACTGTAGTGTTAAAAATGATTTTTATATTATAGGATAGGGCGAGTACTATATTGCTAGGTGAAAGAGGAACGGAGAAAATTGTCCGTTGACTTTAGAAAACGTGTATGCATGTGGGATACAGGAAACTCGGCCCAACAAGGATCTGGTCGGCAATGTCGTTGTTGACTCAAAATTATATTACCTCGCAGAACCTCTTCCTCCTCGTCCTCGATCGAGGGTGGTGGCGCAGTGGTACAACATCTATCAACCGAAGTTGAATTGCTAGCATCAGCCTGGGGCTATATACTGTATCAATCGAAGCTGAGTTGCTAGGATCACTCTCGAGCAGAGCTGGAATTCTGATTCCCATATCAACGGCTCTGTTTGGATCCATGAGTTAAAGTTAGTTTGAGCAAGTTTGGGCTCAAATAACTCTAAAGTATCCAAAAATGAGGGCTGCCCAGTGGACCTACCTGGCCTTGGGCCTGAAAGCAGGCCCATAAGGACGAGCAGGCCCATAGGGCAGTGCGGCAAAGTAGGCCCGAAAGCCTGCTAAAGAGAGTAGCTTGAGAGAGCTACCGCACTAGGGCTTATAAACCAGTGCGGACGCCTCTCGGCTAGCAAGGTGAGACTAAAGTTGCCGCACCGGACCTAAGCCGTTAGTACCAGTTCGTGGCTCTAACCAGTACTAGAGGGTGGTCTTTATTACCGGTTCGAGCCACGAACCGGTACTAAAAGTTGTCGCTTCCCGCCGTTTGGCCTGGCCAAATTTAACCTTTAATACTGATTTGTGACTCGAACCGGTACTAAAAGCCTCTCCTATATATATAGCACTTACGAAATTTTAGTTAGCTTTCATCCATCTGCTTCTTCTCGTCGTCGTCGTGCCCGTCGCCGCCCCCGTCGCGCTCATCCCCGTTGCCACTTCGCCCCGTCGTCGTGCCCGTCGCGCGCGCTCGTCGCCGGCCGCCCTCCTCCCCCCGCCGCGACCGGCCGTCCCCGTCGTCGCCCCGTTGCCGCCCCGCCGCGCCCCCGTCGCGCGCGCCCGTCGCCGTATGTCCCCGCGCCGTCGATCGTCCCCGTCGCCGCCGTAACATCATATGCAAACTCTTATTCTATTTTCTATTTTTTATTTTTTATACTTTTAGTTTATATAAATGCATGTTAGATTAATGTCGAAAGTTAGATGATTATATAGAAATGTTAGATATTAATGTCATAGATGAATTAGATAGAAAATAATGTAGATATATTAATGTCAAATGTTAGATGAATTTGATGAATTAGCTAGATATATAAATTTAGGTATATATATATATATATATATATATATATATATATATATATATATATATGAGATTTGATGATATAATAATTAATTAAAAGTTTACTATAGAACAAGTTGATCTAATAATGAATTAATAGAACTGTTAGTAAGTGTTTATATCAATTAATGTTTCAACTATATATGAATATAGGAAAAGTCTGACGACGAGAATGATTTTGTTATGTGCGAATACTGCAAAGACAAGCGTGACACGTGCGACAGAAATTTCCTAATTGATGGTAGGCGCTTCAACATCAAGTTGGATGAGACCTCGAAGTGAATGCAGTAAGTCACAATGACAAGGCTTTTTTTGTAATTAAGCATATGCTTCATTTGCTTCAACTTATAATTTTAATTTTTTATTATTCTACTAGCGTATCCCCTACCATGCAAAAATTTTTGTATTGGATAAGATATGTTTCAGTACCACAAAAACTATGCAGGTAAAGAGAGTTTATTTGAAGACCGAGCATGATTATACTTTCCACACAAAATTATACAATGCAGACACCTACACCTTTTTGAATGCAAAACTTGGCAAGCACTATGCAAGGCTTATGTATTTGAGCCAAATATGGTTATCACCTTTGATATTCGTCCGGAAGATGATATTGAAGGTAATACCGATATCTGGGTCGATGTGCAGACGCCTCCAGTTCTATCATTATATGAGTGTTCCTCAACCATATTTATGTCTTCGATATTGTTTATTTCAAAAATAGTTGAGAACTAATTTCTATTTACAACTTATTTTCATTCAAATAAACATGTCCGACGCCTGGTAGACAGGACAATCCACTGTCCCAGGGTTGAACTAAACTGCGAGGAGATAAGTCAATATGTTTCATGGCTTGAGGATCTTGAAGCTGTCAAGAGAAATTATTTTTCTAGACTTGAAAATCTTAGTTGTAACATCTCAAATTTTCAATTTGGAATGTTATACATTAGATCATCATTGCATATCATATTTTATTGCATTTTTAGTTGATCCTAGAAATTCTACGTAACTCAAGGACCCACAGCGAGAGTTGGGGATTTCGTTATTTTCATATTTGAGTTTACTCAAATTTTCAAAAGAGGATCATTTGATTTTAATTATTTCTCTTCGAATATTTCAATTATGAAAATAAAAGAGAGGGGATAAAATGACTTCCCCAAATTAAAGAAATATTGGAGGTTAAATAGTAAAATCAAATAAGAATTTTATTCGGAATTTTGTTGCTATTTTATTTGAATTAGAAAAATTGCATGTTTTCAAAATTGCATTTTTAGGCCAAGAAAATGTTCATCTTGTTATAAATATTTTATTTAGATGGTGAAAATTTGTTTTGGCATTTTTTCGATTTTTATTTGTTTTTCTTGGATTTGTTTTTGGCGGAATCTTATTTAAAAAAAACTGTTCGCGTGCTCGACTGGGCCAGAGGCCCAGCCGAGACGGGCCGGCCTCGCCAGCGCACCGCCTCACCCGACCAACTCCGACCGGGAGTCCGGCCAGAGCACGCCGCCGCCGCCGAGTCTGAGGAGGACTCCTCCTCCTTGACCCCTCCCCCAAGGCGCCGGAGCCCCCCTCCCCTCCTTAAATACCCACCCCGCCGCCTCTCACCACCACCCCGCCACCCGCCGCCACCGCCGCCGCCCGCAAGCCGCCACCGCGCAGCCGTGCCCCGCCGCCGCCCGGAGCCCCGTCGTCGCAGCAGACCCTGCCAGAGCCGCCACCGCCTCACTGGAGCCTCGCCGGAGGTAGCAACCGCCGCCGCCGCCGATTCGGTTTTTTAGAACCACTCGGTTTTTTAGAAACCTAGGTTTATTTTATTTAGATCGGTTCAGTTTTTCTCGGTTTACCTAATTAGTGGACGTTCGTCCGTACATTCATTTTAATGGACGAAGTTCACCCGTTAGCCACAGACAGCGAACACTCGTTCGTTAGCCTGTTCGTCAGTTTTTTTTGCAGGGTTTTCCGCGATTATTTTTCGATTGTGATTTCAGCCCAGATCTTAGTTTTAGTTTTTCTTTTCGCTCGTTTATCGGAATCAGGCGATTCAAGCGTCCAGATCTTCATCTCGAAGCCCTCTTTATATTTAACCAACTTGAACAAGATTTTGGTACTGTAAAACTTGACTTTAGTCCAGATTAGTAATCGGATCTTGTTTCTTTCGTAGTTTGAGTTTCGTTGCTCCGTTTGATTGATTCTTTTTTGCAAACCGGAGTTCTTAAGTTGAAATTTATGGTTAGATCGGTTTTGTTTGAGTTTTACCCGTGCTTCTAGTTGAGTGCTTATTGTATGCTTGTTTGTTTGCGATAGAGTACCCGGAGTGCGAAGCATGCTACTACGAGTCTCTAGGTTTCACGGATCATCAGCAAGGCAAGTAACACTTTGATCATACCTCTTCACTACCCAGTTTTTATGCATTAGATTCAATCCTCAAATATTGCATGATTTGGATCTGATTAACATGTGGGTTTTGGGAAGTAGTTGATGAGCTAGAACCTATTACCCTGTTTATTATCAAACCTTTGGGAGTTACTTCTACGTTATGCTTATACTGCTATGCTATGCTCGTAGACGTGGTTTGGGTGAGTGTATCCATGACAGATGTGAGTATTGATTATTAATGGTTAACTTAAGGTGGCTACTTAAATACACATCTGGGTGGTTTGTTTGTGGGCACCTGGAGAATCCAGTGTTGTCCTAGGATATTCTGGGGTTTCGTGTGATCATCCTAAGGTCCGCCACCCAGGCTCAAAGGGATCATAAGATTATTCATGCTAGAAACTTCCGTGTGTAGCCGCAAGCTATTATGGGCTCTAGCATAGTTGATAAAGTTGCATGACCTCTTTCAGTGGTGGGCTAGCAGATGTAGGGGAAAGTAGGTGCAACTGTCCATCCAGAGTAAAGAGTGATTGTTTCTGAAAGACTGTGTCTCAGTCATCCATTTCTCAAACACCATGTAGTGCGAGAATTCCAACGGAGGAGATCGAGTCTTGTGGGGAAAATGTGCAAACCTCTGCAGAGTGTACAAACTAATCATGGTTAGCGATGTCCCCGGTTATGGACATCTTGAGTATCTGGTTCTTGGATTATCATGTTGATCTCATCACTCTAAAGTAAATAATTTGATTGGGTTAATGATGATGCTTAATTGGGATTGAGTTGGAGGAACCTTCTCAATGTTTAACAACCACCATGATAGTTAAATAAATTTATTCCTTTGTTGTAGGGAAAATTGGCTTTATGCAAAAACTGTAACCATAGAGCTTTCCACCAGCCATATTGCATGTAGTGATAGCAATTATCTGTTCATTACTCTATGTGTTACATTGCCAGCATATTCCATGTGCTGACCCATTTCGGGTTGCAACGTTCATGTTGCAGACTTTTCAGACGACGAGTAAGGTGCCATAGGTCGTGATCCTTTCACTCCGCTATGCTGTTGTAGTTGATGGACTCACTTTATCTTCCAAGCCTTCCGCTGTTATCATTTTTAGATGGCCTTAAGCCATATTATTGTAAAAAGTTCTCTTTTGAGACATTCAATGTAATAAAGTGTGTGATTGCAACTTTGTTATAAATCCTCGAGTACTGTGCGTGTTAGCATTACCGATCCGGGGATGACAGTGATGCACAGAGATCAGACTGTTTGAGGTCTGGTCGCTACAAGATGGTACCAGAGCACACGCTGACTGTAGGACACAACCACTAAGCTAAAGACCATAGTACACTCTTCTCTACTCATTTCTGACTTCTCTCCCTTTTCTACTCTATAGGATGGCGGATGCAAGGAACAAGTTCACTCAACCGGATGAAGATACACCTTTTGGATGACACTTGAAGGAAGTCCCTAGGTACCTGAGCATAGGAATACCAAGCTTCACCAGGACCTACATCGCCACTCTACTAGAAGAAGAGCGTTGGATGATTCAAGTTCAAGTTCCAGGAAGAATGTTCATGCCAGTCACTGAGCCCATAGAGTTTTCCTTTGATGCACCAACCTAGAGTCTAGGAAAGAGCATGGCAGCCCACATCGCCATGGGACGCATTGGAGAAGTTTACCACAAGGATCTAAAGGATACTATCTACCAGATTTGTGGGCGCCGAGATGAGCAATGGGAGATGATCAGCGCCAGGAGGAGATGAAGACGAAACCAAAGACTACATCATCATCGACGACACCGACACTTACGATAGCGATGATGACTATGTTGATGAAGCTGGAGCAGATATCATGGAGTCTTCCACTGATCAAACTTTCTAGTTGACCACCATATCAGTAGTAGTATTCCCCCTGTATATAGTATAGTCCGAGCACTTTTGTAACGATAGTTAGACCGATTGTATGCCCTTGTTTGAGTTGATTGAAGTGATATTGATTGTGTTTGTCTCATGAGCATATGGGTAGTGTTTTCCCTCTAGACCTCATTCTATTCTGTTTTCTATTGGGGAACGCAGAAATTTCAAAAAAATTCCTACGCACACGCAAGATCATGGTGATGCATAGCAACGAGAGGGGAGAGTAATGTCCACGTACCCTCGTAGACCGTAAGCGGAAGCGTTATGACAACGCGGTTGATGTAGTCGTACGTCTTCACGATCCGACCGATCCAAGTACCGAACGTACGACACCTCCGAGTTCAGCACACGTTCAGCTCGATGACGATCCCCGGACTCCGATCCAGCAAAGTGTCGGGGATGAGTTCCGTCAGCACGACGGCATGGTGACGATGATGATATTCTACCGGCACAGGGCTTTGCCTAAACTCCGCGACGATATGACTGAGGTGGAATATGGTGGAGGGGGGCACCGCACACGGCTAAGGAACGATCACGTAGATCAACTTGTGTGTCCTAGGGTGCCCCCTGCCCCTGTATATAAAGGAGGGAGGGGAAGGTGCGGCCGGCCCCCAAGGGGTGCGCCTGGAGGAGTCCTACTCCCACCGGGAGTAGGACTCCCCCCTCTTGCCTTGGTGGAGAAGGAAAGGGGGGAGGGGAAAGAGGAAAGGGGGGCGCCCCCCCTCCTTGTCCTATTCAGACTTGGTGGGGAGGGGGCGCGCGGCCTGCCCTGGTCGGCCCTCCTCTTCTCCCTCATGGCCCATGAAGGCCCAATAACCCCTGGGGGGGGTTCCGGTAACCCCCCGGTACTCCAGAAAAATCCCGGTTTCTCTCGGAACATTTGCGATATCCAAATATAGGCTTCCAATATATCAATCTTTATGTCTCGACCATTTCGATACTCCTCGTCATGTCCTGGATCACATCTGGGACTCCGAACAATCTTCAGTACATCAAAATATATAAACTCATAATAAAACTGTCATCGTAACATTAAGCGTGCGGACCCTACGGGTTCGAGAACTATGTAGACATGACCTAGAACTATTCTCGGTCAATAACCAATAGCGGAACCTGGATGCTCATATTGGCTCCTACATATTCTATGAAGATCTTTATCGGTCAAACCGCATAACAACATACGTTGTTCCCTTTGTCATCGGTATGTTACTTGCCCGAGATTCGATCGTCGGTATCTAATACCTAGTTCAATCTCGTTACCGGCAAGTCTCTTTACTCGATACGTAATGCATCATTCCGTAACTAACTCATTAGCTACATTGCTTGCAAGGCTTATAGTGATGTGCATTACCAAGAGGGCCCAGAGATACCTCTCCAACAATCGGAGTGACAAAACCTAATCTCGAAATATGCCAACCCAACATGTACCTTTGGAGACACCTGTAGTACTCCTTTATAATCACCCAGTTACGTTGTGACGTTTGGTAGCACCCAAAGTGTTCCTCCGGTAAACGGGAGTTGCATAATCTCATAGTTACAGGAACATGTATAAGTCATGAAGAAAACAATATCAATATACTAAACGATCAAGTGCTAGGCTAACGGAATGGGTCATGTCAATCACATCATTCTCCTAATGATGTGATCCCATTAATCAAATGACAACACATGTCTATGGTTAGGAAACATAACCATCTTTGATTAATGAGCTAGTCAAGTAGAGGCATACTAGTGACTATATGTTTGTCTATGTATTCACACATGTATCATGTTTCCGGTTAATACAATTCTAGCATGAATAACAAACATTTATCATGATATAAGGAAATAAATAATAACTTTATTATTGCCTCTAGGGCATATTTCCTTCAGTCTCCCACTTGCACTAGAGTCAATAATCTAGTTCACATCATCATGTGAGTCAACACCAATATTCACATCTCTATGTGATTAACACCCATAGTTCACATCGTCATGTGATCAACACCCAAAGGGTTTACTAGAGTCAATAATCTAGTTCACATTGCTATGTGATTAACACCCAAAGAGTACTAAGGTGTGATCATGTTTTGCTTGTGAGAGAAGCTTAGTCAACGGGTCTGTCACATTCAGACTCGTATGTATTTTGCAAATATTCTATGTCTACAATGCTCTGCACGGAGCTACTCTAGCTAATTGCTCCCACTTTCAATATGTATCCAGATTGAGACTTAGAGTCATCTGGATCAGTGTAAAAGTTTGCACCGATGTAACTTTTACGACGAACTCTTTTATCACCTCCATAATCGAGAAACATCTCCTTATAAGGATATTCTTGACCGCTGTCCAGTGATCTACTATTAGATCAAAATTGTATTCCTTTGCCAAACACAGAGCAAGGTATACAATAGGTCTGGTTCACAACTAGCATACTTTATAGAACCTATGACTGAGGCATAGGGAATGACTTTTCATTCTCTTTCTATTTTCTGCCATAGTCGGGTTTTGAGTCTTACTCAATTTCATACATTTGCAACACAGGCAAGAACTCTTTCTTTGACTGTTCCATTTTGAACTACTTCAAAATCTTGTCAAGGTATGTACTTATTGAAAAATCTTATCAAGCGTCTTGATCTACCTCTATAGATCTTGATGCTCAATGTGTAAGCAGCTTCATCGAGGTCTTTCTTTGAAAAACTCCCTTCAAACACTTCTTTATGCTTTCCAGAAAATTCTACATCATTTCCGATCAACAATATGTCATTCACATATACTTATCAGAAAGGTTGTAGTGCTCCCACTCACTTTCTTGTAAATACAGGCCTTTCCAAAAGTCTGTATAAAACCATATGCTTTAATCAACTCATCAAGGCGTATATTCCAACTCCGAGATGCTTGCACCAGTCCATTGATGGATCGCTGGAGCTTGCACATTTTGTTAGCACCTTTAGGATTAACAAAACCTTCTGGCTGCATCATATACAACTCTTCTTCCAGAAATCCATTCAAGAATGCAGTTTTGACATCCATTTGCCAAATTTCATAATCATAAAATGCAGCAATTGCTAACATGATTCGGACAGACTTAAGCATCGCTATGGGTGAGAAAGTCTCATCGTAGTCAACCCCTTGAACTTGTCGAAAACCTTTTGCAACAAGTCGAGCTTAGTAGATAGTAACACTACTATCAATGTCCGTCTTCCTCTTGAAGATCCATTTATTTAACATGGCTTGCTGATCAAAGCAAGTCAATCCAAGTCCATACTTTGTTCTCATACATGGATCATATCTCAGATTTTATGGCCTCAAGCCATTTCGTGGAATCTGGGCTCATCATCGCTTCCTCATAGTTGGTAGGTTCATCATGGTCTAGTAACATGACTTCCAGAACATGATTACCGTACCACTCTGGTGTGGATCTTACTCTGGAAGACCTACGAGGTTTGGCAGCAACTTGATCTGAAGTTTCATGATGATCATCATTAACTTCCTCACTAATTGGTGTAGTAATCACTGGAACTGATTTCTGTGATGAACTACTTTCCAATAAGGGAGAAGGTACAATTACCTCATCAAGTTCTACTTTCCTCCCACTCACTTCTTTCGAGAGAAACTTCTTCTCTAGAAAGGATCCATCTTAGCAACGAATAACTTGCCTTCGGATCTGTGATAGAAGGTGTACCCAATAGTTTCCTTTGGGTATTCTATGAAGACGCACTTCTCCGATTTGGCTTCGAGCTTATCAGGTTGAAAAACTTTTTCTTATAAGCATCGCAACTCCAAACTTTAAGAAACGACAGCTTAGGTTTACTGCTAAACCATAGTTCATACTGTGTCGTTTCAACGGATTTAGATGGTGCCCTATTAAACGTGAATGCAGTTGTCTCTAATGCATAACCCCAAAACGATAGTGGTAAACTGATAAGAGACATCATAGATCACACCTTATCTAGTAAAGTACGATTACGACATTCGGACACACCATTACATTGTGGTGTTCCAGGTGGCGTGAGTTTGTGAAACTATTCCACATTATTTTAATTGAAGACCAAACTCGTAACTCAAATATTTGTCTCTGCGATCAAATCATAGAAACTTTATTTTCTTGTTACGATGATTCTCCACTTCAGTCTGAAATTCTTTGAACTTTTCAAATGTTTCAGACTTGTGCTTCATTAAGTAGATATACCCATATCTGCTCAAATCATCTGTGAAGGTTACAAAATAACGATACTTGCCACGAGCCTTAACACTCATCGGATCGCATACATCAGTATGTATTATTTCCAATAAGTCAGTAGCTCGTTCCATTGTTTCGGAGAACGGAGTTTTAGTCATCTTGCCCAAAAGGCACGGTTCGCAAGCATCAAATGATTCATAACCAAGTGATTCCGAAAATCCATCTTTATGGAGTTTCTTCATGCGCTTTACACCGATATGACCCAAACGGCAGTGCCACAAATAAGTTGCACTATCATATTTAACTTTGCATCTTTTGGCATCAATATTATGAATATGTGTATCACCATGATCGAGATCCAACAAACTATTTTCATTGGGTGTATGACCATTTGAAGGTTTTATTCATGTAAATAGAACAACAATTATTCTCTGATTTTAAATGAATAACCGTATTGCAATAAACATGATCAAATCATATTCACGCTCAACGCAAACGCCAAATATCATTTATTTAGGTTTAATACTAATCCCGAAAGTATAGGGAGTGTGCGATGATGATCATATCAATCTTGGAACTACTTCCAACACTCATCGTCACTTCACCCTCAACTAGTTTCTGTTTATTCTGTAACTCCTGTTTCGAGTCACTAATTTTAGCAACCGAACAAGTATCAAATACTCAGGGGCTACTATAAACACTAGTAAGGTACACATCAATAATCTGTATATCAAATATACCCTTGTTCACTCTGCCATCCTTCTTATCCACCAAATATTCAGGGTATTTCCGTTTCCAGTGACCATTTCCTTTGCAGTGTAAGCACTCAGTTTTAGGCTTTGGTTCAGCTTTGGGCTTCTTCGTGGGAGTGACAACTTGCTTGTCATTCTAGTTGAAGTTCCCTTTCTCTACCTTTGCCCTTTTATTAAAACTAGTGATCTTGTCAACCATCAACACTTGATGCTCTTTCTTGATTTCTACCTTCGTCGATTTCCACATCACAAAGAGCTCGGGAATCGTTTTCGTCATCCCTTGCATACTATAGTTCATCACAAAGTTCTACTAACTTAGTGATGGTGACTAGAGAACTCTGTCAATCACTATCTTATCTGGAAGATTAACTCCCACTTGATTCAAGCGATTGTAGTACCCAGACAATCTGAGCACATGCTCACTAGTTGAGCGATTCTCCTCCATCTTTTAGCCATAGAACTTGTTGGAGACTTCATATCTCTCAACTCGGGTATTTTCTTGAAATATTAACTTCAACTCCTGGAACATCTCATATGGTCCATGACGTTCAAAACATCTTTGAAGTCCCGATTCTAAGTCGTTAAGCATGGTGCACTAAACTATCAAGTAGTCTTCATATTGAGCTAGCCAAACATTCATAACGTCTGCATCTGCTCCTGCAATAGGTCTGTCACCTAGCGGTGAATTAAGGACATAATTCTTCTATGCAGCAATAAGGATAAACCTCAGATCACGGATCCAATCTGCATCATTGCTACTAACATCTTTCAACACAATTTTCTCTAGGAACATATCAAAATAAACATATTAAAGCAACAACGCAAGCTATTGATCTACAACATAATTTGCAAAATACTACCAGGTAATAAGTTCATGATAAATTTAAAGTTCAATTAATCATATTACTTAAGAACTCCCACTTAGAAAGACATCCCTCTAATCCTCTAAGTGATTACGTGATGCATATCAACTACACCATGTCCGATCGTCACGTGAGATGGAGTAGTTTCAACAGTGAACATCAATATGTTGATCATATCTACTATATGATTCACGCTCGACCTTTCGGTCTCCGTGTTCCGAGGCCATATCTGTTATATGCTAGGCTCATCAAGTTTAACCTGAGTATTCCGCGTGTGCAACTGTTTTGCACCCGTTGTATTTGAACGTAGAGCCTATCACACCCGATCATCACGTGGTGTCTCAGCACGAAGAACTTTCGCAACGGTGCATACTCAGGGAGAACACTTCTTGATAATTTAGTGAGAGATCATCTTAAAATGCTACCGTCAATCAAAGCAAGATAAGATGCATAAAGGATAAACATCACATGCAATCAATATAAGTGATATGATATGGCCATCATCATCTTGTGCTTGTGATCTCCATCTTCGAAGCACCGTCGTGATCACCATCGTCACTGGCGTGACACCTTGATCTCCATCGTAGCATCGTTGTCGTTACGCCATCTATTGCTTCTACGACTATCGCTACCGCTTAGTGATAAAGTAAAGAATTATAGGGCGTTTGCATTTCATACAATAATGCGACAACCATATGGCTCCTGCCAGTTGCCGATAACTTCAATTACAAAACATGATCATCTCATACAATAAAATATAGCATCACGTCTGACCATATCACATCACAACATGCCCTGCAAAAACAAGTTAGACGTCCTCTACTTTGTTGTTGCAAATTTTACGTGGCTGCTACGGGATGAGCAAGAACCGTTCTTACCTACGCATCAAAACCACAACGATAGTTCGTCAAGTTAGTGCTATTTTAACCTTCGCAAGGACCGGGTGTAGCCACACTCGGTTCAACTAAAGTTGGAGAAACAGACACCCGCCAGCCACCTGTGTGCAAAGCACGTCGGTAGAACCAGTCTCGCGTAAGCGTACGCGTAATGTCGGTCCGGGCCGCTTCATCCAACAATACCGCTGAACCAAAGTATGACATGCTGGTAACCAGTATGACTTGTATCGCCCACAACTCACTTGTGTTCTACTCGTGCATATAACATCAACGGATAAAACCTAGGCTCGGATGCCACTATTGGGGAACGCAGTCATTTCAAAAAAATTCCTACGCACACGCAAGATCATGGTGAAGCATAGCAACGAGAGGGGAGAGTAATGTCCGCGTACCCTCGTAGACCGTAAGCGGAAGCGTTATGACAACGCGGTTAATGTAGTCGTACGTCTTCATGATCCGACCGATCCAAGTACCGAACATATGGAACCTTCGAGTTCAGCACACGTTCAGCTCGATGACGATCCCCGGACTCCGATCCAGCAAAGTGTCGGGGATGAGTTCCGTCATCATGATGGCGTGGTGACGATGATGATGTTCTACCGGCGCAGGGCTTCGCCTAAACTCCGCGACGATATGACTGAGGTGGAATATGGTGGAGGGGGGCACCGCACACGGCTAAGGAACGATCGCGTAGATCAACTCGTGTGTCCTAGGGTGCCCCCTGCCCCCGTATATAAAGGAGGGAGGGGGAGGTGCGGCCGGCCCCCAAGGGGTGCGCCTCGAGGAGTCCTACTCCCACCGGGAGTAGGACTCCCCCCTCTTGCCTTGGTGGAGAAGGAAAGGGGGGAGGGGAAAGAGGAAAGGGGAGCGCCGCCCCCCTCCTTGTCCTATTCGGACTAGGGGGGAGGGGGCGCGCGGCCTGCCCTGGCCGGCCCTCCTCTTCTCCCTCATGGCCCATGAAGGCCCAATAACCCCCGGGGGGTTCCGGTAACCCCCCCGGTACTCCGAAAAAATCCCGGTTTCTCTCGGAACATTTCCGATATCCAAATATAGGCTTCCAATATATCAATCTTTATGTCTCGACCATTTCGATACTCCTCGTAATGTCCTGGATCACATCCGGGACTCCGAACAATCTTCGGTACATCAAAATGTATAAACTCATAATAAAACTGTCATCGTAACGTTAAGCGTGCGGACCCTACGGGTTCGAGAACTATGTAGACATGACCTAGAACTATTCTCGGTCAATAACCAATAGCGGAACCTGGATGCTCATATTGGCTCCTACATATTCTACGAAGATCTTTATCGGTCAAACCGCATAACAACATACGTTGTTCCTTTTGTCATCGGTATGTTACTTGCCCGAGATTCGATCGTCGGTATCTAATACCTAGTTCAATCTCGTTACCGGCAAGTCTCTTTACTCGATACGTAATGCATCATTCCGTAACTAACTCATTAGCTACATTGCTTGCAAGGCTTATAGTGATGTGCATTACCGAGAGGGCCCAGAGATACCTCTCCGACAATCGGAGTGACAAAACCTAATCTCAAAATACGCCAACCCAACATGTACCTTTGGAGACACCTGTAGTACTCCTTTATAATCACCCAGTTACGTTGTGACGTTTGGTAGCACCCAAAGTGTTCCTCCGGTAAATGGGAGTTGCATAATCTCATAGTTACAGGAACATGTATAAGTCATGAAGAAAGCAATAGCAATATACTAAACGATCAAGTGCTAGGCTAACAGAATGGGTCATGTCAATCACATCATTGTCCTAATGATGTGATCCCATTAATCAAATGACAACACATGTCTATGGTTAGGAAACATAACCATCTTTGATTAATGAGCTAGTCAAGTAGAGGCATACTAGTGACTATATGTTTTTCTATGTATTCACACATGTATCATGTTTCCGGTTAATACAATTCTAGCATGAATAAACATTTATCATGATATAAGGAAATAAATAATAACTTTATTATTGCCTCTAGGGCATATTTCCTTCATTTTCTCACCTTCTAAACCCATCAGATGCCTCCGAGACGTGACAATGGATTTGCTTTCCCATCGGACCTCACCCTGTTGATCCAGCAGCAGAATACCCTGATGCAGCTACTATTCCAGAATCAGAACCAATGCAACAACAACAACAACAACAACAACAACAACAACAACAACAACAACAACCCACCCCCACCCCCACTTGTTGACCACTTAGCCCATTTTCTAAGGCTAAATCTGCTGGTGTTCTCCAGTAGCACCGAGCCGATTGTTGCAGATGACTGGCTCCGCAAGATAGGAAGGGAGCTGACCACTTCAGGATGCACAGATGCGGAGAGAGTGTGTTTTGTCGCACACCAGCTTGATGGACCCGCAACATCATGGTGGGAGAATTTCACAGCCACTTACCCCATCGACACTGTCACATGGGACCAGTTCCAGCAGGCTTTTCATACTGCCCATGTTTCAGCAGGAGCTATGGCCATGAAGAAGCGTGAGTTTCGCAACTTACGCCAAGGAGGATGCACAGTAGGCCAGTATGCGGATGACTTTAGTAAGTTAGCACGTTATGCCTCTGATGACGTTGCTACGGATGCTGCTAAGCAGGAGAAGTTTCTGGAAGGACTGAATGATGAGCTGAGCATGCAGTTGATGGTGCCAATCTTCAACAACTACCAGGAGTTGGTAGATAGAGTGCTCATGATTGAAGGGAAGCAGCAACAGACAGACAACCGCAAGAGGAAGTATGGACTAGGGAGGTACAATTCTGGGGCTCAGCAGAAACCCCGTTTCACCCCAAACTCGGGAGGACACATTCACCATAACCATGGAGGCCATAAATCTAATGGAGGGATTCCACATAACCATAGTGTCCCCAAGAATGAGAATGGGAATGGGAATGGAGGAAGCAACGGTCAGAACCGTTCCAACCCAGCAACACCTGCCAAGAAGGATCTAAGTCACATTACTTGCTATAAGTGCGGGAAGAATGGACATTACGCCATGGAGTGTCCTGAAGCTAAGAATGGAAATGGCAATGGAAGCTCTGGGAAGAAGCCCAACCCTTTCAACAGGGGACAGGTGAACCACATTAGCGTGGAGGAGGTTGAAGCACAACCAGATGCAGTAATAGGTAAATTTTTGATTAAGTCATTTACTGCAATCGTTCTTTTTGATACTGGTGCATCGCATTCATACATATCAAGGGGATTTGTGGATAAGTATAAGTTGCCCACCAAAGTTCTTAGAACACCTATGTTAGTAAGTTCGCCAGGAGCAGAGCATATGGCAAGTCAAGGATGTTTTCAGATGCCATTGACCATAGGTAGGCATGTTTTCCCCTCGGATATGATAATTCTGGAGTCACAAGGTTTGGATGTGATTCTGGGTATGGATTGGCTATCGATGTATGGAGGAAACATTGATTGCGCCAGTAAGTCGATTTTACTCACCACCCTTGAAGGAAGAAGGGTTAGGTATGTATCCGGGTATATACCAAAGAGGACTCAAGTAAATTCCTTATCAGGAGTCGTACAGGAGAAAGTACGAGTGGTGAAGGACTACCCAGACGTATTTCCGGAGGAGTTGCCAGGCATGCCACTGGATAGAGACATTGAGTTTTTTATTGAACTTTTGCCAGGCACCGGGCCAATATCTAAGAGACCGTATCGGATGCCCGCACAGGATTTGGAAGAGATCAAGAAGCAGATTAAGGAGTTATTGGATAAAGGTTTTATTCGCCCAAGTTCGTCACCTTGGGGATCACCAGTACTTCTAGTGGAGAAGAAGGATGGATCGTTAAGGATGGTTGTTGATTATCATGGATTGAATGAAGTGACGATCAAGAACAAGTACCCGCTGCCAATGATAAATGAATTGATTGACCAGTTGCAAGGAGCTAAAGTATTTTCCAAGATCGATCTGCCGCGATCAGGATACCACTAGCTGAAGATTAGAGAGCAGGATATACCTAAGACAGCTTTTACCACAAGGTATGGGCTATATGAGTATACCGTTATGTCATTTGGCCTGACTAACGCGCCTGCCTATTTCATGAACATGATGAACAAAGTATTTATGGAGTTTTTGGATAAGTTCGTCGTGGTGTTCATTGATGATATTTTGGTATACTCGAAGAATGAAGATGAGCATAAAGAGCATTTGCGTTTGGTACTTGGGAAGCTCAGAGAACATCAGCTATATGCCAAGTTCAGCAAGTGTGAGTTTTGGTTGAAGGAAGTCGGATTCCTCGGACATTTTATATCCGGAGAAGGAATAGCAGTAGACCCCACCAAGGTTGTTACTATGACAAATTGGGAAGCACCCACGTCAGTTGGGGAGATCCGGAGTTTTCTTGGACTCGCGGGATATTACCGGAGGTTCATTGAGAATTTCTCCAAGATTGCAAAGCCTATGACAGAGTTGTTGAAGAAGGACACCAAGTTCAATTGGACTGAGGAGTGTGAGGCTAGTTTTAGGAGTTGAATAAATGCTTGGTTACAGCCCCAGTGTTGATTCTTCCAGATCAACTTAAGGATTACCAAGTGTATTGTGACGGTTCACGTCGAGTACTTGGAGCAGTGCTTATGCAGGAGGGAAGAGTTGTTTCTTATGCCTCACGACAACTTAAACCTCATGAGCTAAACTATGCCATCCATGATTTGGAGTTAGCAGCCGCAGTGCATGCATTGAAGACGTGGAGACATTTTCTCATCGAAAATCACTGTGAGGTGTACATGGATCACAAGAGTTTGAAGTATATCTTCACGTAGAAGGAGTTGAATCTCAGGCAAAGGAAATGGTTGGAGCTCATTAAGGATTATGATATGAAGTTGCATTATCACCCCGGAAAGGCTAACGTAGTAGCCGATGCGTGGAGTCGCAAGATTCATGTCAATACGCTCATAACCGGAGAATTACCCAAGGAGTTAGCAGAGGATCTTTGTGAGCTATGTTTGGAAATAGTTTTGAGAGGTTATGTAGCAGCATTGGAAGTTCGGCCTACTTTGATGGATAAGATCAGAGAAGCTCAGAAGTCCGACAAGGAGATTGCCGAGATAAAGGAAAGGATGAGCAAAAGAAAGGCCAAACGATTTCATGAGGATGAGCACGATACTTTATGGTTTGAAGACCACGTATATGTGCCTAATGACCCCGAGATCAGGAAGTTGATTCTGCAGGAGGCTCATGATTCACCATATTCAATTCACCCAGGAAATACCAAGATGTATCTGGATTTCAAGGACAATTTTTGGTGGACCGGAATGAAGAAGGATATTGCGGAGTACATAGCAGTATGTGATGTTTGTCAGAGAGTGAAGGCAGAGCATCAGAAGCCAGCAGGATTGCTACAACCATTGTCGATACCCGAATGGAAGTGGGATAAGCTAGGCATGGATTTTATCACGGGATTACCCAGGACTTGCTCAGGCTATGACTCGATATGGGTTGTAGTCGATCGATTGACGAAGGTAGCTCATTTCATCCCAGTGAAGACCACTTACACAAGTGCTAAGTTGGCAAAGATATATATGACCAGGATCATATGTCTGCATGGAGTTCCGAGGACCATTGTATCAGATAGAGGAACCCAGTTTACCTCAAAGTTCTGGAATCAGTAACATGAAACTTTGGGTACTAGGCTAGAGTTCAGTACATCCTTTCATCCACAGACAGATGGACAGACCGAGAGAGTCAATCAAATTCTGGAGGACATGTTGAGAGCTTGCACCCTAGACTATGGATCTAGTTGGGACGACAATTTGCCGTATGCAGAGTTCTCTTACAACAACATCTATCAAGCCAGTTTGAAGATGGCCCCTTTCGAAGCCTTGTACGGAAGGAGGTGCAGGACACTGTTGTTGTGGGATGAAGTAGGAGATCGTCAGTTGTTTGGACCAGATTTGATTAAAGAGTCGGAAGAAAAGGTTAAGCTTATTCGTGATAGGCTCAAGGTAGCCCAGTCCAGGAAGAAGAGCTATGCATATTATAAATGCAAGGAGACCGTTTACAAAGTTGGAGACAGAGTATATCTTTGTGTGTCCCCACTTCGAGGAGTTAAGCGTTTTGGAGTTAAGGGAAAGTTGGCACCACGTTTTGTGGGACCATACAAAGTTTTGGAGTGTATGGGAGAAGTTGCTTACAAACTGGAGTTGCCAGAAGGATTGTCAGGAGTTCACGATGTGTTCCATGTTTCCCAGTTGAAGAAGTGTCATGCTGAGATGGCTGATATTCCTCTAAGAGACACAGTGCCACTGGAGGCGATTCAGCTGGATAACGATTTGACTTATGAGGAGAAACCCGTGAAGATTCTCGAGTTTGCCAACCGAGTCACACGTAGCAAGGTGATCAAGTTTTGCAAAGTTCAGTGGAGCCACCATACCGAGGAGGAAGCAACCTGGGAAAGAGAGGAACACCTACAGAAGGACCACCCACACCTATTTTCTAGCCAACCCGAATCTCGAGGGCGAGATTCATCTTAAGGGGGGTAGGTTTGTAACATCCCAAATTTTCAATTTGGAATGTTATACACTAGATCATCATTGCATATCATATTTTATTGCATTTTTGGTTGATCCTAGAAATTCTACACAACTCAAGGACCCATAGCGAGAGTTGGGGATTTCGTTATTTTCATATTTGAGTTTTCTCAAATTTTGAAAAAAGGATCATTTGATTTTAATTATTTCTCTTCGAATCTTTCTATTATGAAAATAAAAGAGAGGGGATAAAATGACTTTCCCAAATTAAAGAAATATTGGAGGTTAAATAATAAAATCAAATAAGAATTTTATTTAGAGTTTTGTGGCTATTTTATTTGAATTAGAAAAATTGCACGTTTTCAATATTGCATTTTTAGGCCAAGAAAATATTCATCTTGTTCTAAATATTTTATTTGGACGGTGAAAATTTGTTTTGGCACTTTTTAGATTTTTATTTATTTTTCTAGGATTTGTTTTCGGCGGAATCTTATTTTAAAAAAAACTGTTCGCATGAGCCGGGCCAGCCTCGCCAGCGCCCCGCCTCGCCCGACCGACTCCGACCGGGAGTCCGGCCGGAGCACAGTGCCGCCGCCGAGTCCGAGGAGGACTCCTCCTCCTTGACCCCTTCCCCAAGCCACCGGAGCCCCCTCCCCTCTTTAAATACCCACACCGCCGCCTCTCACCACCACCCCGCCACCCGATGCCACCGCCGCCGCCCGCAAGCCGCGCCGTCGTGCCCCACCGCCGCGCCTCGCCGTCGCCCCACCGTCGCCTCGCCGCCGCCCGGAGCCCCGCCGCCACAGCAGACCCCGCCGGAGCCGCCCCCGCCTCGCCGGAGGTAGCAACCGCCGCCGCTGCCGATTCGGTTTTTTTAGAACCGCTCGGTTTTTTATAAACCTAGGTTTATTTTTTTAGATCCGTTCAGTTTTTCTAGGTTTACCTAATTAGCGGATGTTCGTCCGTACGATCGTTTTAACGAACGAAGTTCACCCATTAGCCACAGACAGCGAACGCTCGTTCATTAGCTTGTTCGTTAGTTTTTCTTTTCGTTTTCGATCGCGATTTCAGCCCAGATCTTAGTTTTAGTTTTTCTTTTCGCTCGTTTATCAAAATCAGGCGATTCAAGCGCCCAGATCTTCGTCTCGAAGCCCTCTATCTATTTAACTAACTTGAACAAGATTTTGGTACTGTAAAATTTGACTTTAGTCCAGATTAGTAATCAGATCTTGTTTCTTTCGCACTTTGAGTTTCGTTGCTCCGTTTGAGTTGATTCTTTTTGGCAAACCGGAGTTCTTAAGTTGAACTTTCTGGTTAGATCGGTTTTGTTTGAGTTTTACTCGTGCTTCTAGTTGAGTGCTTATTGTATGCTTGTTTGTTTGCGATAGAGTACCCGGAGTGCGAAGCGTGCTACTACGAGTCTCTAGGTTTCACGGATCATCAGCAAGCAAGTAACACTTTGATCATACCTCTTCACTACCCAGTTTTTATGCATTAGATTCAATCGTCAAACATTGCATGATTACGATATGATTAACATGTGAGTTTTGGGAACTAGTTGATGAGATAGAACCTATTGCCCTGTTTATTATCAAACCTTTGGGAGTTACTTCTACGTTATGCTTATACTGCTATGCTATGCTCGTAGACGTGGTTTGGGTGAGTGTATCTGTCGGGGATATACCCCGCGATATGAACCGGCCGGAAATATAACCCGGCCGGACTTGGCGGCTTGCCTGAGACCCGGTTTACACTGGGCGATTCACTGGCGACCCGCCCTGACCAGACGGTTTACAAGCAACCTACCTAAACATTATGATTCACTGGTAACCCGGTGGGCGGGACAGAGGGAGGACAAGGCCCAAGGCCCAGAAGGCCGGCTTATGGTAATGGCGGGCCGGTTTAAGAGGAAAGGCGTGAGGAATATTTACCTTACAAGGAGTTAAGACCCGGACTTGTATCCGGTTTGTATTAGAAGGTAGACTAGTCCTAATCCTAATAGGACTCCACATGTAACCCGCCCCTTCAACTTATATAAGGAGGGGCGGGGCTCCCCAAGAGGGATAAGCAACAAGAAACAATCTCTAGGGCTAGACACAACTAGAGGAGCGCCGGTTTACGGCGACTCCCTCATGAGCATAATAAGACCTAGCCACAAACAACATGTAGGGCTATTACCGGATGATGTTTCCCGGGGCCCAAAGCTGTCTAAATCCTTGTCTTGTGTGTTGCGTCTCTCGTCCCGATCAACCCCTCTCAAGCTACCACATAGATGCGTTGGCCTCGTGACTAAGTCCTGACACTAAGGACATGTGACATGTTAATTCCATGACAGTTGGCGCCCACCATGGGGCCTGCGCACGGTGGTGTTGAGTTCTTGGATGGATTTCTCGTAAGGATTGAGAAGCTCGCAAATTCATCGGATGAAGAAAAGTTCAAGAAATTAGGGTTGCGTCACGCGCTGCCAAAAAGTTGTCAGGGTTAACAAAACCGACAGGTGATCCAATTCGAAGCCAGATCAAGTTTTATTTTCAAGCTCTCGCACGTTGGCAAGGCCGATTTAGATTCTCCGCCCAATGACAACTGTGCTACAGGGTCACTTCAAAATCCCAACGCAGAAGCATTACCTCGTGTTTCGTCAAAGATCAAGATTGTTGGATTATTGCTAAAAGTTTACTACGACCACGACCCGGAAGTAGATTCAGCTACGATCCGGAAGAGGAGACAGCGGTGACCCGGTCTCTCTCGCTGCTTTCCTATGCGAGTGACGCTTCTGGGCCGCCATCGTTGACCTCCCCACCTGCAAGTCGCCGCCTCGGACCGGCCCTGTCGCCTCCGAGCTGCGTGCCTGAACCGAGTTGCCGCTCCGGCCGGCTCCGGCGCGCCCCGCCGCAGCCACACCAACCCAGCCTCGGCGTTGTTTTTTGCCTCCGCCATCAAGCTGGATCCGCCTTCAGCCGGCCGGCCTCGGCGGTCGCTGTCTCAGCCTTGCATTAAATTGCCGGGAGGGCCTCGATCTAAACCGCCACGCCGTGAGTGTTGGAAATATGCCCTAGAGGCAATAATAAAATGATTATTATTATATTTCCTTGTTCATGATAATTGTCTATTATTCATGCTATAATTGTGCTACCCGGAAATCATAATACATGTGTGAATACATAGACCACAACATGTCCCTAGTGAGCCTCTAGTTGACTAGCTCGTTGATCAACTGATAGTCATGGTTTCCTGACTATGGACATTGGATGTCATTGATAACGGGATCACATCATTAGGAGAATGATGTGATGGACAAGACCCAAACCTAAGCATAACACAAGATCGAGTTCGTTTGCTAGAGCTTTTCCAATGTCAAGTAACATTTCCTTAGACCATGAGATCGTGTAACTCCCGGATACCGTAGGAGTGCTTTGGGTGTACCAAACATCACAACATAACTGGGTGACTATAAATGTATACTACAAGTATCTCCAAAAGTGTCTGTTGGGTTGACACGGACCGAGACTGGGATTTGTCACTTCGTATGACGGAGAGGTATCTCTGGGCCCACTCGGTAATGCATCATCATAATGAGCTCAATGTGATCAAGTGGTTGGTCACGGGATCATGTATTACGGTACAAGTAAAGTGACTTGCCGGTAACGAGATTGAACAAGGTATTGGGATACCGACGATCGAATCTCGGGCAAGTAACATACCGATTGACAAAGGGAATTGTATACGGGATTACCTGAATTCTCGACATCGTGGTTCATTCGATGAGATCATCGTGGAACATGTGGGAGCCAACATGGGTATCTGATAACCCACAAGTATAGGGGATCGCAACAACTTTCAAGGGTAGAGTATTCAACCCAAATTTATTGATTCGACACAAGGGGAGCCAAAGAATATACTTGAGTATTAGCAGTTGAGTTGTCAATTCAACCACACCTGGATAACTTAGTATCTGCAGCAAAGTATTTAGTATCAAAGTAATATGATAGTAATGATAACAGTAGCAACAGTAAAGATAAATGTTTTTGGGTTTTGTAGTAGTTGTAATAGTAGCAATGGAAAAGTAAATAAGCGAAGAACAATATATGAAAAGCTCGTAGGCAATGGATCAGTGATGGATAATTATGCCGGATGCGATTCCTCATGCAATAGTTATAACATAGGGTGATATAGAACTAGCTCCAGTTCATCAATGTAATGTAGGCATGTATTCCGTAAATAGTCATATGTGCTTATGGAAAAGAACTTGCATGACATCTTTTGTCCTACCCTCCTATGGCAGCGGGGTCCTAGTGGAAACTAAGGGATATTAAGGCCTCCTTTTAATAGAGAACCGGACCAAAGCATTAACACGTGGTGAAGACATGAACTCCTCAAACTACGGTCATCACCGAGAAGTGTCCCGATTATTGTCACTTCGGGGTTGTCGGATCATAACACATAATAGGTGACTATAGACTTGCAAGATAGGATCAAGAACACACATATATTGATGAAAACATAATAGGTTCAGATCTGAAATCATGGCACTCGGGCCCTAGTGACAAGCATTAAGCATAGCAAAGTCATAGCAACATCAATCTCAGAACATGGTGGATACTAGGCATCAAACCCTAACAAAACTAACTTGAATACATGGTAAATCTCATCCAACCCATCACCGTCCAGCAAGCCTACGATGGAATTACTCACACATGGCGGTGAGCATCATGAAATTGGTGATGGAGGATGGTTGATGATGACGACGACGACGAATACCCCTCTGCAGAGCCCCGAACGGACTCCAGATCTACCCTCCCGAGAGAGATTAGGGCTTGGCGGCGGCTCCGTGTCGTGAAACGCGATGAGACTTTCTCTCTAATTTTTTTCTCCGCGAGACGGTATATATGGAGTTGGAGTTGAGGTCGGAGGAGGTCCGGGGGCCCATGAGATAGGGGGGCGCGACCTAGGGGGGCGCCCCCCTGTCTCGTGGACAGGCCTTGGGCCCCCTGGCTCTGATTCTTTCACCAAAAATTCTTATTAATTCTGAAAAGTTCCTCTGTTGATTTGCAGGTCATTCCAAGAACTTTTCTTTTCTACTCATAAAACAACATCATGGTAGTTCTGCTGAAAACAGTGTCAGTCCGGGTTAGTTTCATTCAAATCATGCAAGTTAGAGTCCAAAACAAGGGCAAAAATGTTTGGAAAAGTAGATACGTTGGAGACGTATCAACTCCCCCAAGCTTAAACCTTTCCTTGTCCTCAAGCAATTAAGTTGATAAACTGAAAGTGAAAAAGAAAAACTTTTACAAACTCTGTTTTCTCTTGTTGTTGTAAACATGAAAAGCCAGCATTCAAGTTTCAGCAAATATTACAAACTAACCATACTCACAATAACACATAGGTCTCACAATTACTCATATCAATAACATAATGAGCTAGCGAGTCATAATAAAAAAACTCAGATGACAACACTTTCTCAAAATAATCATAACATGATATAACAAAATGGTATCTCGCTAGCCCTTTCTGAGACCGCAAAACATAAATGCAGAGCATCTTTAAAGATCAAGGACTGACTAAACATTGTAATTCATGGTAAAAGAGAGCCAGTCAAGTCATACCCAATATAAACCAATAATAATGAATGCAAATGACAGTGCACTCTCCAGCGGGTGCTTTTAATAAGAAGGGTGATGACTCAGCATAAAAGTAAATAGATAGGCCCTTCGCAGAGGGAAGCAGGGATTTGTAGAGGTGCCAGAGCTCGATTTTAAAATAGAGATTGAATAACATTTTGAGCGGCATACTTTTGCTGTCAACACAACACCTATAAGATGGCTATATCTTTCACACTAAATGCATTATAGGCAGTTCCCAAACAGAATGGTATAGGTTTATACTCCCCCAACCACCAACAAGCATTAATCCATGGCTTGCTCGAAACAACGAGTGCCTCCAACATACAACACCCCTGGGGGAGTTTTTTTTTAATTATTTTGATTTGCTTTGATCTTTTTGGATCATGGGACTGGGCATCCCGGTTACCGGCCCTTTCTCGTGAATGAGGAGCGGAGTCCACTCCTCTGAGAATAACACACCTAGCATGGAAGATATAGGCAGCCCTAGTTGTTACATGAGCTGCTCGAGCATACAAAACATAATTTCATTTGAAGGTTTGGAGTTTGGCACATACAAATTTACTTGGAATGGCAGGTAGATACTACATATAGGAAGGTATAATGGACTCATATGGAACAACTTTGGGGTTTAAGGAGTTTGGATGCACAAGCAGTATTCCCGCTTAGTATAGGTGAAGGCTAGCAAAAGACTGGGAAGCGACCAACTGAGAGAGCGACAACAGTCGTAAGCATGCATTAAAATTAATTCACACCAAGTACAAGCATGAGTAGGATATAATCCACCATGAACATAAATATCATGAAGGCTGCGTTGATTTGATTCAACTACATGCGTGAACATGTGCCAAGTCGAGTCACTCAATTCATTAAAAGGAGGATACCATCCCATCATACCACATCATAATCATTCTAATAGCATGTTGGCACACAAGGTAAACCATTATAACTCATAGCTAATCAAGCATGGCACAAGTAACTATAATCTCTAAATGTCATTGCAAATATGTTTACTTCATAATAGCTGACTCAGGAACGATGAATCATCATATTTACAAAAACAAGAGAGGTCGAGTTCATACCAGCTTTTCTCATCCCAATGAGTCCATCATATATCATCATTATTGCCTTTCACTCGCACGACCGAACGACGTGTATAATAATAAGAGTGTACGTGCATTGGACTAAGCTGGAATCTGCAAGCATTCAACTCAAGAGAGAAGACAAGTAATATGGGCTCTAATTATAAATAATCAATCATGCATATAAGAACCACTAAGCATTTCCAATATGGTCTTCTCGACCCCCAAAGGAAAGAAAAGAAAAGAAAACTATTTACACGGGAAAGCTCCCAACAAGTAAAAGAAGAATAAGATATCTTTTTGGGTTTTCATTTTAATTTCTACTACAGGCAAGGAAATTAAACTAACTAATTTTTTTGGTTTTTCTCAAGGTTTATCAAACACACAAGAAGAAGACTAGAAAAAGGAATTTAAACTAGCATGGATAATACAATGAAAGAGTATGAGCACCGACGACTAGTGTGTGAACATGAATGTAAAGTCGGTGAGAAATACGTACTCCCCCAAGCTTAGGCTTTTGGCCTAGGTTGGTTTAATACCAAGGACCGCCTGGCTGATATCCATAAGTGAAACTGGGGTTGTACTGAGATGCAGAGGCAACAGCCTCCTGGGCAGCAGCGTGTTGGCGAGCTGCCTCCATTCCCCTCTCATATTCAGTGGCTTCTTCCCTGGTGACAACATATCTTCCTCTTGCCTGAAAATCAAAAAGGTAGGGAGCAGGAAGAGTGACAGGGACGACGTTGCGTCTATCATAGATTAGTCGATAATGGAGGAATTGTACATTCCTCTCAAGAAAATGATGACTAAACATAGCTTCTTTATCTAAGTAAGCATGAGGTACAATCATATCCCCCTCTCGTGGAGGTATATTAATAAAATTAGCCACACGGGTTGCATAAATTCCTCCAAAGGAATTTCCCTTTCTACTATTATTCTGCAACCTACGTGCAACAATTGCCCCCAAGTTATAACCTTTATAACATGACACATCACTCTTGAGGACACAAAGATCAGGTGCACACATGTGAGATACCTCGTCCTTATCGTTAATGCATCTACCAATAAAGAGAGCAAAGTAATGTAAAGCAGGAAAATGAATGCTCCCTCTGGTAGCTTGTGCTACGTCCCTAGATTCTCCCACGGTAATATTCGCTAGGAAATCTCTAAATTCAGATTTCGGAGGATCATTAATATTACCCCACTGCGGGAGTTTGCAAGCAGCTGTAAAATCCTCTAAGTCCATGGTGTAAGATGTATCATAAATATCGAATAGGACACTAGGAGAATTATGTGTACAGTTATATTTAAACCTCCGCATAAAGGAATCAGTCAATTGAGAGTACTGAGGACACTTATCTTGTAAGAAGTCCTCCAGCTCAGCATTATGCACATACGTGTCAAATTCCTCCTTGAAGCCTGCTTCAATCATAAAATCATCTGATGGCCACTCACAGGCTCGTGCACATGCATTCCTCGGCAATTCAACATCTTGCTCACGTATAGCAATCCTTGGCCCTTTCTTTGCCGAGGAACCACCTTGGTACATTCTTCTAAGCGTATTTCTTTCTCTAATTTTTTTTGAAATTTTAGTAACTTCAAAATAAAAGCGCATAAAACTAAACAAGATTGATAGTAACTAACTACTCCTACAAGTGCCTAGAGCCCATATCATGGATTAGAATTACTTGGGACCGAAAAAATTTAACATGCAAGCTCAAGAATAGGGTCACCAAGACAGCAAGGATTTGCAATGAATAAAGCACTAGAACAAAAACTAATTGGACCAATGGAGGAGTCCCATACCAAGCAACAATCTCCTAAAGCAGTTTTGTGAATGGAGCTTTGAGCTAAGAGATCGAAAATCGCAGCAAAACGAGCTAGAACTCGTGCTTGAGCTGCATGGGGAGTTTTTTTGGGTAGAAGATGGAGTGTGTGGGTGCTGGCATAAGTGGAGGGGAGCCACCAAGGGCCCACGAGACAGGGGGGCGCCCTACAGGGGGGGCGCCCTCCTCTCTCGTGGCTTGGTGCTTGGCCCTCCTGCAGTGTTTTAGTGCCTAAAATCCTCAAATATTCCAGAAAAAATCATAATAAATTTGCAGGGCATTTGGAGCACTTTTATTTCCAGACTATTTTTTTACACGGATAAATCAGAAAATAGACGGATATTATTTTGCTTTATTTAATCTAATTAACAAAAAGTAAAAAGAGGGTACAGAAGGTTGTGCCTTCTAGTTTCATCCAATTCGTGATCATCAAAATGAACCCGCTAACAAGGTTGATCAAGTCTTGTTAATAAACGCATTCCGAATAACACGGAACCGGAGAAATTTCGAAAAACACTAAGTTACCTCAACGGGGATATGAAAATCCCCAACAATAAGAATATCATACTTTTTCTTGACAGTAGGGAGAGGAAATTCAAAACCTCCAAAAATAATAGTTGGAACTTTTTCAATAGAGTTGATGCTATGAACTTGAGATTGTTTCCTCGGAAAGTGTATCGTATGCTCATTGCCATTAACATGAAAAGTGACATTGCCTTTGTGGCAATCAATAACATCCCCTGCAGTATTAAGAAAAGGTCTACCAAGGATAATAGACATACTATCGTCCTCGGGAATATCAAGAATAACAAAGTCTGTTAAGATAGTAACATTTGCAACCACAACAGGCACATCCTCACAAATACCGACAGGTATAGCAGTTGATTTATCAGCCATTTGCAAAGATATTTCAGTAGGTGTCAACTTATTTAATTCAAGTCTACGATATAAAGAGAGAGGCATAACACTAACACCGGCTCCAAGATCACATAAAGCAGTTCCAACATAATTTCTTTTAATGGAGCATGGTATAGTTGGAACACCCGGATCTCCAAGTTTCTTTGGTATTCCACCCTTAAAAGTGTAATTAGCAAGCATGGTGGAAATTTCAGCTTCTGGTATCTTTCTTTTATTTGTGATGATATCCTTCATGTATTTAGCATAAGGATTTACTTTAAGCATATCAGTTAAGCGCATACGTAAGAAAATAGGTCTAATCATTTTAGCAAAGCGCTCAAAATCCTCATCATCCTTTGACTTGGATGGTTTAGGAGGAAAGGGCATGGGTTTTATGAACCCATTGTTCTCTTTCCTTACCGTGCTTCCTAGCAACAAAATCTCTCTTATCATAACGTTGGTTTCTTGATTGTGGGTTATCAAGATCAACAGCAGGTTCAATCTCTACATTGTTGTTATTACTAGGTTGAGCATCAACATGAACATTATCATTAGCATTATCATTAGGTTCATGTTTATCACCTGATTGCGTTTTAGCATCAGAGATAGAAGTATTATTGGGATTCTCAAGTGTTTCTATATTAGGTTCACTAGAAGTTTGCACAGTCCTATCATTTTTCTTTTTCTTCTTCTTAGAAGAACTAGGAACATCTAGATTATTATTCTGAGAATCTTGTTCAATTCTTTTAGGGTGGCCTTCAGGATACAAAGGTTCCTGAGTCATTCTACCAGTTCTAGTAGCCACTCTAACAGCAAAGTCATTTTTATTATTCAACTCATCAAGCAAATCATTTTGAGCCTTGAGCACTTGCTCAGCTTGAGTAGCAACCATAGAAGCATATTTTCTAACGCGATGAAGTTCATCTTTAACTCTAGCCAGATTATCACCTACGCGTCCTATCTCGAAAGCATTATTCTTTAACTCTCTACCAACATAAGCATTAAAACTTTCTTGCCTAGCCATAAAGTCATCAAATTCATCTAAGCAAGGGCTATGAAATTTAGTAGAGGGTATTTCAACTTTATCATATCGATAGAGAGAATTTACCTTTACTACCTGTGTCGGGTTATCAAGACAATGTGGTTCTTCAGGCGGTATATTCAGACCATGTATTTCTTCAATAGGCGGTAAATTCTTAACATCTTCAGCTTTAATACCTTTTTCTTTCACTGATTTCTTTGCCTCTTGCATATCTTCAGGACTGAGGAATAAAACACCTCTATTCTTCGGAGTGGGTTTAGGAATAGGCTCAGGAGTTGGCTCAATTGGTTCAGGAATTAGTTCAGGAACTGGCTCAGGAAGATTCCAATTATTTTCATTAGTCAACATATTATTCAATAATATTTCAGCTTCGTCGACTGTTCTTTCCCTGAAAACACAACCAGCACAACTATCCAAGTGGTCCTTGGAAGCATCAGTGAGTCCATTATAAAAGATATCAAGTATTTCATGTTTCTTAAGATGATGATCAGGCAAAGCATAAAGCAACCGGAGAAGCCTCCCCCAAGCTTGTGGGAAACTCTCTTCTTTGGTTTGCACAAAATTATATATTTCCCGCAAGGCAGCTTGTTTCTTATGAGCAAGGAAATATTTAGCAGAGAAGTAATAAATCATATCCTGGGGACTACGCACACAACCAGGAGCAAGAGAATTATACCAAGTCTTAGCATCACCCTTTAATGAGAACGGGAAAATCTTAAGGATATATAAATAGCGAGACTTCTCATCATGAGTAAATAGGGTGGCTATATCATTTAACTTGGTAAGATGTGCCACAACAGTTTCAGATTCAAGGCCATAAAAAGGATCAGAATCAACTAAAGTAATAATACAGGATCAACAGAGAATTCATAATCCTTATCAGTAACACAGATAGGTGAAGTAGCAAAAGTAGGATCGGGTTTCATTCTAGCATTAAGAGACTGATGCTTCCATTTAGCTAATAATTTCTTAAGATCATTTCTATCATTGCAAGAAAGAATAGCTTCATCAGCTTCTTTGTTCATAACATAACCCTTAGGAACAATAGGTAATACATAATCATTGGGGGAACGTTCATCATCACTATCATCAATAATAGGTTCTTCAATATTTTCATTCCCCCTAACTCTAGCAAGTTGTTCATCAAGAAATTCATCTAATGGCAAAGTAGTATCACGCACAGAAGTAGTTTTATCATAAGTATCATGCAAAGCAGAACTGGCATCATCAATAACATGCGACATATCAGAATTCATAGCAGTAGCAGCTTTAGGTGTCGCAAGCCTATCAATAACGGAAGGAGAATCTAGTGCAGAGCTAGATGGCAGTTCCTTACCTCCCCTCGTAGTTGAGGGAAAAATCTTGGTCTTAGCGTCTTTCAAGTTCTTCATAGTGATCAACAGATATAAATCCCAAGTGACTCAGAGAATAGAGCTATGCTCCCCGGCAATGGCGCAAGAAATTAGTCTTGATAACCCACAAGTATAGGGGATCACAACAGCTTTCGAGGGTAGAGTATTAACCCAAATTTATTGATTCGACACAAGGGGAGCCAAAGAATATTCTTGAGTATTAGCAGTTGAGTTGTCAATTCAACCACACCTGGATAACTTAGTATCTGCAGCAAAGTATTTAGTAGCAAAGTAATATGATAGTAATGGTAACAGTAGCAACAGTAAAGATATATGTTTTTGGGGTTTTGTAGTAGTTGTAACAGTAGCAACGGAAAAGTAAATAACCGAAGAATAATATATGAAAAGCTCGTAGGCAATGGATCAACGATGGATAATTATGCCGGATGCGATTCCTCATGCAATAGTTATAACATAGGGTGATATAGAACTAGCTCCAGTTCATCAATGTAATGTAGGCATGTATTCTGTAAATAGTCATACGTGCTTATGGAAAAGAACTTGCATGACATCTTTTGTCCTACCCTCCTGTGGCAGCGGGGTCCTGGTTGAAACTAAGGGATATTAAGGCCTCCTTTTAATAGAGAACCGGACCAAAGCATTAACACATGGTGAATACATGAACTCCTCAAACTACGGTCATCACCGAGAAGTGTCCCGCTTATTGTCACTTCGGGGTTGTCGGATCATAACACATAATAGGTGACTATAGACTTGCAAGATAGGATCAAGAACACACATATATTGATGAAAACATAATAGGTTCAGATCTGAAATCATGGCACTCGGGCCCTAGTGACAAGCATTAAGCATAGCAAAGTCATGCAAAATCAATCTCAGAACATAGTGGATACTAGGGATCAAACCCTAACAAAACTAACTTGATTACATGGTAAATCTCATCCAACCCATCACCGTCCATCAAGCCTACGATGGAATTACTCACACACGGCGATGAGCATCATGAAATTGGTGATGGAGGATGGTTGATGATGACGACGGCGATAAATCCCCCTCTCCGGAGCCCCGAACGGACTCCAGATCAGCCCTCCCGAGAGAGATTAGGGCTTGGCGGCGGTTCCGTGTCGTGAAACACGATGAAACTTTCTCTCTGATTTTTTTCTCCGCGAGACGGTATATATGGAGTTGGAGTTGAGGTCGGAGGAGGTCCGGGGGGCCCAAGAGATAGGGGGCGCGCCCTAGGGGGGGCCTTGTCTCGTGGACAGGCCTTGGGCCCCCTAGCCCTGATTCTTTCGCAAAAAATTCTTATTAATTCTGAAAATTCCCTTCGTGGATTTGCAGGTCATTCTGAGAACTTTTCTTTTCTACACATAAAACAACATCATGGTAGTTCTGCTGAAAACAGCGTCAGTCCGGGTTAGTTTCATTCAAATCATGCAAGTTAGAGTCCAAAACAAGGGCAAAAGTGTTTGGAAAAGTAGATACGTTGGAGACGTATCAGTATCTAGATCCCGCTGTTGGTTATTGGCTGGAGAGCTATCTCGGTCATGTCTACGTGATTCCCGAACCCGTAGGGTCTACACACTTAAGGTTCGGTGACGCTAGGGTTGTAGAGATATTAGTATGCGGTAACCTGAAAGTTGTTCGGAGTCCCGGATGAGATCCCGGACGTCACGAGGAGTTCCGGAATGATCCGGAGGTGAAGACTTGTATATAGGAAGTCCAGTTTCGGCCACCGGGAAAGTTTCGGGGGTCACCGGTATTGTATCGGGACCACCGGAAGGGTCCCGGGGGTCCACCGGGTGGGGCGACCTATCCCGGAGGGCCCCGTGGGCTGAAGAGGGAAGGGAACCAGCCCCTGGTGGGCTGGTGCGCCCCCCTTGGGCCTCCTCTGCTCCTAGGGTTGGAAACCCTAGGGGTGGGGGCGCCCCACTTGACTTGGGGGGAAAGTCCCCCTCCTAGCCCCCCTCCCCTTGAGATTAGATCTCTAGGGGGCCGACGCCCCCCTAGGGCCCCTATATAAAGAGGGGGGAGGGAGGGCAGCCGCACCCTAGTCCCTGGCGCCTCCCTCTCCCCATGTACCACCTCTCCCTCTCGCTGAGCTTGGTGAAGCCCTGCCGAGATCGCCGCTACTTCCACCACCACGCCGTCGTGCTGCTGGATCTCCATGAACCTCTCCTTCCCCCTTGCTAGATCAAGAAGGAGGAGACATCTTCCCCAACCGTACGTGTGTTGAACGCGAAGGTGCTGTCCGTTCAGCACTAGGATCTTCGGTGATTTGGATCACGACGAGTACGACTCCCTCAACCCCATTCTCTTGAACGCTTCCGCTCGCGATCTACAAGGGTATGTAGATGACCTCCTCTCTCTTGTTGCTAGATGACTCCATAGATTGATCTTGGTGAAGCGTAGAAATTTTTTATTTTCTGCAACGTTCCCCAACAGTGGCATCATGAGCTAGGTCTATGCATAGTTTCTATGCACGAGTAGAACACAATCTTGTTGTGGGCGTAGATGTTGTCAATTTTCTTGCCACTACTAGTTTTATATTGTTTCGGCGGCATCGTGGGATGAAGCGGCCCGGACCGACCTTACACGTACGCTTACGTGAGACAGGTTCCACCGACTGACATGCACTAGTTGCATAAGGTGGCTAGTGGGTGTCTGTCTCTCCCACTTTAGTCGGATCGGATTCGATGAAAAGGGTCCTTATGAAGGGTAAATAGAAATTGGCATATCACATTGTGGTTTTACGTAGGTAAGAAACGTTCTTGCTAGAACCCTATTGCAGCCACGTAAAAACATGCAACAACAATTAGAGGACATCTAACTTGTTTTTGCAGCATATGCCTTGTGATGTGATATGGCCAAAAGGTTGTGATGAATGATATATATATGTGATGTATGAGATTGATCATGTTCTTGTAATAGGAATCACGACTTGCATGTCGATGAGTATGACCATCGGCAGGAGCCATAGGAGTTGTCTTAATTATTGTATGACCTGTGTGTCAATGAATAAACGCCATGTAATTACTTTACTTTATTGCTAAACCGTTAGCCTTAGTAGTAGAAGTAATAGTTGGCAAACAACTTCATGGAGACACGATGATGGAGATCATGGTGTCATGCCGGTGACGAAGATGATCATGGCGCCCCGAAGATGGAGATCAAAGGAGCAATATGATATTGGCCATATCATGTCACTATTTGATTGCATGTGATGTTTATCATGTTTTTTGCACCTTATTTGCTTAGAACGACGGTAGTAAATAAGATGATCCCTCATAAAAATTTCAAGAAAGTGTTCCCCCTAATTGTGCACCGTTGCGAAAGTTCGTTGTTTCGAAGCACCACGTGATGATCGGGTGTGATAGATTCCAACGTCCACATACAACGGGTGTAAGACAGATTTACACATGCAAAACACTTAGGTTAAGTTGATGATCCTAGCATGTACAAATATGGCCTTGGAACACAAGAGACCGAAAGGTCGAACATGAGTCATATGGAAGATACGATCAACATGGAGATGTTCACCAATGATGACTAGTCTGTCTCACGTGATGATCGGACACGGTCTAGTTGAGTCGGATCATGTATCACCTAGATGACTAGAGGGCTGTCTAATCTGAGTGGGAGTTCATTAAATAATTTGATTAGATGAACTTAATTATCATGAACTTAGTCTAAAAAACCTTTGCAAAATGTCTTGTAGATCAGATGGCCCACGCTCATGTCAACCTCAACTTCAACGCGTTCCTAGAGAAAACCAAGCTGAAAGATGATGGCAGCAACTATACGGACTGGGTCCGGAACCTGAGGATCATCCTCATAGATGCCAAGAAAGCATATGTCCTAGAAGCACCGCTAGGTGAAGCACCTGAAGGAAATATGCCATAGAGGCAATAATAAAGTTATTATTTATTTCCTTATATCATGATAAATGTTTATTATTCATGCTAGAATTGTATTAACCGGAAACATAATACATGTGTGAATACATAGACAAACATACTGTCACTAGTAAGCCTCTACTTGACTAGATCGTGAATCAAAGATGGTTAAGTTTCCTAGTCATGTACAAAAGAGTTGTCATTTGATTAACATGATCACATCATTACGAGAATGATATGATTGACTTGACCCATTCCGTTAGCTTAGCACTTGATCGTTTAGTATGTTGCTATTGCTTTCTTCATGACTTATACATGTTCCTATGACTATGAGATTATGCAACTCCCGTTTACCGGAGGAACACTTTGTGTGCTACCAAACGTCACAAGGTAACTGGGTGATTATAAAGGAGCTCTACAGGTGTCTCCGAAGGTACATGTTGGGTTGGCGTATTTCGAGATTAGGATTTGTCACTCCGATTGTCGGAGAGGTATCTCTGGGCCCACTCGGTAATGCACATCACTATAAGCCTTGCAAGCATTGCAACTAATGAGTTAGTTGCGGGATGATGTATTACGAAACGAGTAAAGAGACTTGCCGGTAACGAGGTTGAACTAGGTATTGGATACCGATGATCAAATCTCGGGCAAGTAACATACCGATGACAAAGGGAACTATGTATGTTGTTATGCGGTCTGACCGATAAAGATCTTCATAGAATATGTGCGAGCCAATATGAGCATCCAGGTTCTGCTATTGGTTATTGACCGGAGACATGTCTCAGTCATGTCTACATTGTTCTCGAACCCGTAGGGTCCGCACGCTTAAGGTTTCGATGATAGTTATATTATGAGTTTATGAGTTTTGATGTACCGAAGGAGTTCGGAGTCCCGGATGAGATCGGGGACATGAGGAGGAGTCTCAAAATGGTCGAGACATGAATATTGGTATATTGGAAGCCTATGTTTGGACATCGGAAGTGTTCCGGGTGAAATCGGCATTTTACCGGAGTACCAGGAGGTTACCGGAACAACCGGTAACTTAATGATCCTTAATGGGCCTAGTGGAGGAAGAGGAGAGGATGCCAAGGGGCAGCCGCGCGCCCCTCCCCCCAAAGTCCGAATTGGACAAGGAGGGGGGGCGGCGCCCCCCCTTTCCTTTCCCCTCTCTCTCTTCTTCCCCCCCAAGTCCTAGTCCAACATGGAAAAGGGGGGAGTCCTACTCCCGGTGGGAGTAGGACTCCTCCTGGCGCGCCCTCCTCCTGGCCGGCCACACCCCCCCTTGCTCCTTTATATACGGGGGTGGGGGGCACCCCAGAGACACAACAATTGATCATTGAGATCTCTTACCCGTGTGCGGTGCCCCCCTCCACCATAGTCCTCGATAATATTGTAGTGGTGCTTAGGCGAAGCCCTGCGACAGTAGAACATCAAGATCGGCACCACGCCGTCATGCTGACGGAACTCTTCCCCGACACTTTGCTGGATCGGAGTCCGGGATCGTCATCGAGCTGAGTGTGTGCTAGAACTCAGAGATGCCGTAGTTTCGGTGCTTGATCGGTCGTGCCGTGAAGAAGTACGACTACATCAACCGCGTTGTCATAACGCTTCTGCTTTCGGTCTACGAGGGTACGTGGACAACACTCTCCCCTCTCATTGCTATGCATCACCATGATCTTGCGTGTGCATAGGAATTTTTTTGAAATTACTATGTTCCCCAACAGTGGCATCTGAGCCAGGTTTTATGCGTAGATGTCATATGCACGAGTAGAACACAAGTGAGTTGTGGGCGATATAAGTCATACTGCTTACCAGCATGTCATACTTTGGTTCAGCGGTATTGTGAGATGAAGCGGCCCGGACCGACATTATGCTTATGCTTACGCGAGACTGGTTTCACCGCCACGAGCACTAGTTGCTTAAAGGTGATCGGTGGTGTCTGTCTCTCTCACTTTAGTTGAACCAAGTGTGGCTACGCCCGGTCTTTGAGAAGGTTAAAACAACACTAACTTGACGAACTATCGTTGTGGTTTTGATGCGTAGGTAAGAACGGTTCTTGCTCAGCCCATAGCAGCCACGGAAAACTTGCAACAACAAAGTAGAGGACGTCTAACTTGTTTTTGCAGGGCATGTTGTGATGTGATATTGTCAAGACGTGATGAGATATAAGTTGTTGTATGAGATGATCATGTTTTTTTGAAGTTATTGGCAACTGGCAGAAGCCCTATGGTTGTCTCTTTGTTGCATAAGATGCAAGTGCCAAATAATTGCTTTACTTTATTGCTATACGATAGCAATAGTTGCAAGAGCAATAGTTGGCGAGACGACCATGTGACGACACATTGATATAGATCAAGATGATTAAGATCATGGTGTCGTGCCGGTGACGATAGAGATCATGACAGCACTTTGGAAATGGAGATCAAAGGTGCAAGATGATCATGGCCATATCATGTCACATATTTTGATTGCATATGATGTTTATCTGTTATACATCTTATTTTGCTTAGTTCGGCGGTAGCATTTTAAGATGATCTCTCACTAATTATCAAGAAGTGTTCTCCCTGAGTATGCACTGTTGCGAAAGTTCTTCGTGCTGAGACACCACGTGATGATCGGGTGTGATAGGCTCTACGTTCAAATACAACGGGTGCAAAATAGTTGCACACGCAGAATACTCGGGTTAAACTTGACGAGCCTAGCATATAACAGATATGGCCTCGGAACACGGAGACCGAAAGGTCGAGCGTGAATCATATAGTAGATATGATCAACATAGTGATGTTCACCATTGAAACTACTCCATCTCCCGTGATTATCGGACATGGTTTAGTTGATTTGGGTCACGTGGTCATTTAGAGGACTAGAGGGATGTCTATCTAAGTGGGAGTTCTTAAGTAATATGATTAATTGAACTTTAATTTATCATGAACTTAGTCCTTGTAGTATTTTGCAAATTATGTTGTAGATCAATAGCTCGCGTTGTTGCTTCCCTATGTTTTATGTGTTCCTAAAGAAAACTAAGTTGAAAGATGTTAGTAGCAATGATGCGGACTTGGTCCGTGGTCTGAGGTTTATCCTCATTGCTGCACAGAAGAATTATGTCCTTTATGCACCGCTAGGTGATAGATCTATTGTAGGAGCAGATGCAGACATTATGAATGTTTGGCTAGCTCAATATGATGACTACTTGATAGTTTTGTGCACCATGCTTTATGGCTTAGAACCGGGACTACAAAAAACGTTTTTGAAACGTCACGGAACATGTGAGATGTTCCATGAGATGAAATTGGTATTTCAGACTCATGCCCGTGTCAAGAGGTATGAGACCTTTGACAAATACTTCGCCTAAAAGATGGAGGAGAATTGCTCAACTAGTGAGCAAGTACTTAGATTGTCTGAGTAATACAATCGCTTGAATCAAGTGGGAGTTAATCTTTCAGATAAGATAGTGATTGGCAGAGTTCTCTAGTCACCATCACCAAGTTAGTAGAACTTTGTGATGAACTATAGTATGCAAGGGATGACGAAAACGATTCCCGAGCTCTTCGTGATGTTGAAATCGACGAAGGTAGAAATCAAGAAAGAGCATCAAGTGTTGATGATTGACAAGATCACTAGTTTCAAGAAAAGGGCGAAGGGAAAGAAAAGGAACTTCAAGCAGAATGGCAAGCAAGTTGTCACTCCCGCGAAGAAGCCCAAAGCTGGACCAAAGCCTGAAACTAAGTGATTATACTGCAAAGGAAATGGTCACTGGAAGCGGAAATACCCTGAATATTTGGTGGATAAGAAGGATGGCAAAGTGAACAAGGGTATATTTGATATACAGGTTATTGATGTGTACCTCACTAGTGTTTATAGTAGCCCCTGAGTATTTGATACTTGTTCGGTTGCTAAAAATTAGTAACTCGAAATAGGAGTTACAGAATAAACAGAGACTAGTTGAGGGTGAAGTGACGATGTGTGTTGGAAGTGGTTCCAAGATAGATATGATCATCATCGCACACTCCCTATACTTTCGGGATTAGTGTTAAACCTAAATAAATGTTATTTGGCGTTTGCGTTGAGCACGAATATGATTTGATCATGTTTATTGTAATACGGTTGTTCATTTAAAGTCAGAGAATAATTGTTGTTCTGTTTACATGAATAAAACCTTCGATGGTCATACAACCAATGAAAATAGTTTATTGGATCTCGATCGTAGTGATACACATATTCATAATATTTATGCCAAAAGATGCAAAGTTGATAATGATAGTGCACTTATTTGTGGCACTGCCGTTTGGGTCATATCGGTGTAAAGCGCATGAAGAAACTCCATAAAGATGGATTTTTGGAATCACTTGGTTATGAATCATTTGATGCTTGCGAACCATGCCTTTTGGGCAAGATGACTAAAACTCCGTTCTCCGGAACAATGGAACGAGCAACAAACTTGTTGGAAATAATACATACTGATGTATGCAGACCAATGAGTATTACGGCTCGTGGCGAGTATCGTTATTTTCTGACCTTCACAGATGATTTGAGCAGATATGGGTATATCTACTTGATGAAACATAAGTCTAAAATAGTTGAAAGGTTCAAAGGATTTCAGGGTGAAGTGGAAAATCATCGTAATAAGAAAATAAAGTTTCTACGATCTGATCGTGGAGATGAATATTTGAGTTACAAGTTTGGCCTTCAGTTAAAATAATGTGGAATAGTTTCACAAACTCATGCCACCTAGAACACCACAGTGTAACGGTGTGTCCGAACATCATAACCGCACTTTATTGGATATTGTGTGACCTATGATGTCTTTTATCGGTTTACCACTATCGTTTTGGGGATATGCATTAGAGACAGTTGCATTCACTTTAAATAGGGCGCCATCGAAATCCGTTGAGACGACGGCTTATGAGCTGTGGTTTGACAAGAAACCAAAGTTATCGTTTGTTAAAGTTAGGGGCTGCGATGCTTATGTGAAAAAGTTTCAACCTGATAAGCTCGAACCTAAATCGGAGAAGTGCATCTTCATAGAATACCCAAAGGAAACTATTGGGTACACCTTCTATCACTGATCCGAAAGCAAGATATTCATTGCTAAGATGGATCCTTTCTAGAGAAGGAGTTTTCTCTCGAAAGAAGTGAGTGGGATGAAAGTAGAGCTTGATAAGGTAATTGTACCTTCTCCCGAATTGGAAAGTAGTTCATCACAGAAATCAGTTCCTGTGATTCCTACACCAATTCGTGAGGAAGCTAATGATGATGATCATGAAGCTTCAGATCAAGTTACTACCGAACCTCGTAGGTCTTCCAGAATTAGATCCGCACCAAAGTGGTACGGTAATCCTGTTCTAGAAGTCATGTTACTAGACCATGATGAACCTACGAACTATGAGGAAGCGATGATGAGCCCAGATTCCGCGAAATGGCTTGAGGCCATGAAATCTGAGATGGGATCCATGTATGAGAACAAAGTATGGACTTTGGTGGACTTACCCGATGATCGGCAAGCCATAGAAAATAAATGGATCTTCAAGAGGAAGACAAACGCTGATAGTAGTGTTACTATCTACAAAGCTCGACTTGTTGCGAAAGGTTTTTGACAAGTTCAAGGTGTTGAATATGATGAGATTTTCTCACTCGTAATGATGCTTAAGTTTGTCCGAATCATGTTAGCAATTGCCACATTTTATGAAATCTGGCAAATGGATATCAAAACTGTGTTCCTGAATGGATTTCTGGAAGAAGAGTTGTATATGATGCAACCAGAAGGTTTTGTCGATCCGAAAGGTGCTAATAAAATGTGCAAGCTCCAGCGATCCATTAATGGACTGGTGCAAGCATCTCGCAGTTGGAATATACGCTTTGATGAGTTGATCAAAGCATATAGTTTTATACAGACTTTTGGAAAGGCCTGTATTTACAAGAAAGTGAGTGGGAGCACTACAACCTTTCTGATAAGTATATGTGAATGACATATTGTTGATCGAAAATGATGTAGAATTTTCTGGAAAGCATAAAGGAGTGTTTTAAAGGAGTTTTTCAAAGAAAGACCTCGGTGAAGCTGCTTACATATTAAGCATCAAGATCGATTGAGATAGATCAAGACACTTCATAAGATTTTCAATGAGTACATACCTTGACAAGATTTTTAAGTAGTTCAAAATGGAACAGTCAAAGAAAGAGTTCTTGCCTGTGTTGCAAAGGTATGAAATTGAGTAAGACTCAAATCCCGACCACGGCAGAAAATAGAAAGAGAATGAAAGTCATTCCCTATGCATCAGTCATAGGTTCTATAAAAGTATGCCATGCTATGGACCAGACCTATTGTATACTCTGCCCTGGTTTGGCAAGGGAGTACAATAGTGATCTAGGAGTAGATCACTGGACATTGGTCAAAATTATCCTTAGTAGAATAAGGATATGTTTCTCGATTATGGAGGTGATAAAAGAGTTCGTCGTAAAGAGTTACATCGATGCAAGCTTTTACACCGATCCAGATGACTCTAAGTCTCAATCTGGATACATACTGAAAGTGGGAGCAATTAGATAGAGTAGCTCCGTGCAAAGCATTGTAGACATAGAATATTTGCAAAATACATATGACTCTGTATGTGATCGACCCATTGACTAAACTTCTCTCACGAGCAAAACATGATCATACCTTAGTACTCTTTGGGTGTTAATCACATAGAGATGTGAACTAGATTATTGACTCTAGTAAACCCTTTGGGTGTTGGTCACATGATGATTGGAGCTATGGGTATTAATCACATACAGATGTGAATATTTGTGTTAAATCACATGGTGATGTGAACTAGATTATTGACTCTAGTGCAAGTGGGAGACTGAAGGAAATATGCCCTAGAGGCAATAATAAAGTTATTATTTATTTCCTTATATCGTGATAAATGTTTATTATTCATGCTAGAATTGTATTAACCGGAAAGATAATACATGTGTGAATACATAGACAAACATAGTGTCACTAGTATGCCTCTACTTGACTAGCTCGTGAATCAAAGATGGTTAAGTTTCCTAGTCATGGACAAAAGAGTTGTCATTTGATTAACAGGATCACATCATTAGGAGAATGATGTGATTGACTTGACCCATTCCGTTAGCTTAGCACTTGATCGTTTAGTATGTTGCAATTGCTTTCTTCATGACTTATACATGTTCCTATGACTATGAGATTATGCAACTCCCGTTTATCGGAGGAACACTTTGTGTGCTACCAAACGTCACAACGTAACTGGGTGATTATAAAGGAGCTCTACAGGTGTCTCCGAAGGTACATGTTGGGTTGGCGTATTTCGAGATTAGGATTTGTCACTCTGATTGTCGGAGAGGTATCTCTAGGCCCACTCAGTAATGCACATCACTATAAGCCTTGCAAGCATTGCAACTAATGAGTTAGTTGCGGGATGATGTATTACAAAACGAGTAAGGAGACTTGACGGTAACGAGATTGAACTAGGTATTGGATACCGATGATCAAATCTCGGGCAAGTAACATACCGATGACAAAGGGAACAATGTATGTTGTTATGCGGTCTGACCGATAAAGATCTTTGTAGAATATGTGGGAGCCAATATGAGCATCCAGGTTCCACTATTGATTATTGACCGGAGACGTGTCTCGGTCATGTCTACATTGTTCTCGAACCCGTAGGGTCCGCACGCTTAAGGTTTCGATGACAATTATATTATGAGTTTATGAGTTTTGATGTACCGAAGGAGTTCGGAGTCCCGGATGAGATCGGGGACATGAGGAGGAGTCTCGAAATGGTCGAGACATGAAGATTGATATATTGGAAGCCTATGTTTGGACATCGGAAGTGTTCCGGGTGAAATCAACATTTTACCGGAGTACCGGGAGGTTACCGGAACCCCTCGGTAACTTAATGGGCCTTAATGGGCCTAGTGGAGGAAGAGGAGAGGAGGCCAAGGGGCAGCTGGGCGCCCCTCCCCCCAGAGTCCGAATTGGACAAGGAGGGGGGGCGGCGCCCCCCTTTCCTTTCCCCTCTCTCTCTCCTCCCCCCCCCAAAGTCCTAGTCCAACATGGAAAAGGGGGGAGTCCTACTCCCGGTGGGAGTAGGACTCCTCCTGGAGCGCCCTCCTCCTGGCCGGCCGCACCCCCCCTTGTTCCTTTATATACGGGGGCGGTGGGGCACCCTAGAGACACAACAATTGATCCTTGAGATCTCTTAGCCGTGTGCGGTGCCCCCCTCCACCATAGTCCTTGATAATATTGTAGTGGTGCTTAGGCGAAGCCCTGCGACGGTAGAACATCAAGATCGTCGCCACGCCATCGTGCTGACGGAAGTCTTCCCCGACACTTTGCTGGATCGGAGTCCGGGGATCGTCATCAAGCTGAACGTGTGCTAGAACTCGGAGGTGCCGTAGTTCGGTGCTTGATCGGTCATGCCGTGAAGACGTACGACTACATCAACCGCGTTGTCATAACGCTTCCGCTTTCTGTCTACGAGGGTACGTGGACAACACTCTCCCCTCTCGTTGCTATGCATCACCATGATCTTGCGTGTGCATAGGAATTTTTTTGAAATTACTACGTTGCCCAACAGCACCCGTCCCAGAGAACCAAGACGTTATGAACGCTTGGCAGTCGCGTGCTGATGATTACTCCCTCGTTCAGTATGGCATGCTTTACAGCTTAGAACCGGGGCTCCAAAAGCGTTTTGAGCAACACGGAGCATATGAGATGTTTGAAGAGCTGAAAATGGTTTTGCAAGCTCATGCCTGGGTCGAGAGATATGAAGTCTCCGACAAGTTCTATAGTTGTAAAATGGAGGAAAATAGTTCTGTCAGTGAGCACATACTCAAAATGTCTGGGTTGCACAACCGCTTGTCCCAGCTGGACATTAACCTCCCAGACGAGGCGGTCATTGACAGAATCCTTCAGTCGCTCCCACCTAGCTAGAATAGCTTTGTGATGAACTACAAGATGCGGGGGATGGTGAAAACTATTCCTGAAGTATTTTCGATGCTGAAATCATCGGAGGTGGAAATCAAAAAGGAACATCAAGTGTTGATGGTCAATAAAACCACTAGTTTCAAGAAAGGCAAGGGTAGAAAGAACTTCAAGAAGGACGGCAAGGGAGTTGCCGCGCCCGGTAAGCCAGTTGTCGGGAAGAAGCCAAAGAATGGACCCAAGCCTGAGACTGAGTGCTTTTATTGCAACGGGAAGGGTCACTGGAAGCGGAACTGCCCCAAGTACTTAGCGGACAAGAAGGCCGGCAACACCAAAGGTATATGTGGTATACATGTTATTGATGTGTACCTTACCAGTACTCATAGTAGCTCCTGGGTATTCGATACCGGTGCGGTTGCTCATATTTGTAACTCAAAATAGGAGCTGCGGAATAAGCGGAGACCGGCGAAGGACGAGGTGATGATGCGCGTCGGGAATGGTTCCAAGGTCGATGTGATTGCCATTGGCACGCTACCTCTATATTTACCTACGGGATTAGTTTTAAACCTCAATAATTGTTATTTAGTGCCAGCTTTGAGCATGAACTTTTTATCTGGATCTCGTTTAATACGATATGGCTACTCATTTAAATCCGAGAATAATGGTTGTTGTATTTATATGAGAGATATGTTTTATGGTCATGCCCCGCTGGTCAATGGTTTATTCTTAATGAATCTCGAACGTGATGTTACACATATTCATAGTGTGAATACCAAAAGATGTAAGATTGATAATGATAGTCCCACATATCTGTGGCACTGCCGCCTTGGTCACATTGGTGTCAAACGCATGAAGAAGCTCCATACAGATGGACTTTTGGAGTCTCTTGATTTCGAATCATTTGACACGTGCGAACCATTCCTCATGGGTAAAATGACCAAGACTCCGTTCTCCGGAACAATGGAGCGACCAACCAACTTATTGTAAATTATACATAAAGATGTGTGCGGTCCAATGAGCGTTGAGGCTCGCGGTGGCTATCGTTATGTTCTCACTCTCACTGATGACTTAAGTAGGTATGGGTATGTCTACTTGATGAAACACAAGTCTGAGACCTTTGAAAAGTTCAAGGAATTTCAGAATGAGGTAGAGAATCAACGTGACCGAAAAATAAAGTTCTTACAATCAGATCGTGGAGGAGACTATTTAAGTCACGAATTTGGTACGCACTTAAGGAAATGTGGAATCGTTTCACAACTCACCCCGCCTGGAACACCTCAGCGTAACGGTGTGTCCGAACGTCATAATCGCACTATATTGGATATGGTGCGGTCTATGATGTCTCTTACCGATTTACCGCTATCATTTTGGGGATACGCTTTAGAGACAACTACATTCACTTTAAATAGGGCACCGTCTAAATCCGTTGAGACGACACCGTATGAATTATGGTTTGGGAAGAAACCTAAGCTGTCGTTTCTAAAAGTTTGGGGATGCGATGCTTATGTCAAGAAACTTCAACCTGAAAAGCTCGAACCCAAGTCGGAAAAATACGTCTTCATAGGATACCCTAAGGAAACCATTGGGTATCCTTCTACCTCAGGTTCGAAGGCAAGATCTTTGTTGCCAAGAACGGGTCCTTTCTGGAGAAAGAGTTTCTCTCGAAAGAAGTAAGTGGGAGGAAAGTGGAACTTGATGAAGTACTACCTCTTGAACCGGTAAGTAGCGCAACTCAGGAAGATGTTCCTGTGGTGCCTGAACCGACTGGAGAGGAAGTTAATGATGATGATCAAGGTACTTAGGATCAAGTTACTACTGAACTTCGTAGGTCCACAAGGACACGTTCCACACCAGAGTGGTATGGCAACCTTGTCCTGGAAATCATGTTGTTAGACAACGGTGAACCTTCGAACTATGAAGAAGCGATGGCGGGCCCAGATTCCAACAAATGGCTTGAAGCCATGCAATCCGAGATAGGATCCATGTATGAAAATAAAGTGTGGACTTTGACAGACTTGCCCGATGATTGGCGAGTGATAGAAAACAAATGGATCTTTAAGAAGAAGACGGACGCGGATGGTAATGTTACCATCTATAAAGCTCGACTTGTCGCTAAGGGTTATCGGCAAGTTCAAGGGGTTGACTACGATGAGACTTTCTCTCCCGTAGCGAAGCTGAAGTCTGTCTGAATCATGTTAGCAATTGTTGCATACTATGATTATGAGATATGGCAAATGGACGTCAAAATGGCATTCCTTAATGGCTATCTTAAGGAAGAACTGTATATGATGCAGCCGGAAGGTTTTGTCGATCCTGAGAATGCTAACAAGGTATGCAAGCTCCAGCGATCCATTTATGGGCTGGTGCAAGCATCTCGGAGTTGGAACATTCGCTTTGATGAGATGATCAAAGCATTTGGGTTTATGCGGACTTATGGAGAAGCCTGTGTTTACAAGAAAGTGAGTGGGAGCTCTGTAGAATTTCTCATATTATATGTAGATGACATACTTTTGATGGGAAATGATATATAACTTTTGGACAACATTAAGGCCTACTTGAATAAGTGTTTTTCAATGAAGGACCTTGGAGAAGCTGCTTACATATTAGGCATCAAGATCTATAGGGATAGATCGAGATGCCTCATATGTCTTTCACAAAGCACATACCTTGATAAGATATCAAAGAAGTTCAATATGGATCAGTCTAAGAAGGGGTTCTTGCCTGTATTGCAAGGCGTGAAATTGAGCTCGGCTCAATGCCCGACCACGACAGAAGATAGAGAAAAGATGAGTGTCATCCCCTATGCTTCGGCTATAGGGTCTATTATGTATGACATGCTGTGTACCAGACCTGATGTAAACCTTGTCGTAAGTTTGGTAGGAAGGTACCAAAGTAATCCCGCCATGGAACACTAGACGGCGGTCAAGAATATCCTGAAGTACCTGAAAAGGACTAAGGACATGTTTCTCGTTTATGGAGGTGACGAAGAGCTCGTCGTAAAGGGTTACATCGATGCTAGCTTCGACACAGATCTGGATGACTCTAAGTCACAAACCAGATACGTATATATTTTGAATGGTGGGGCAGTAAGCTGCTGCAGTTGCAAGCAAAGAGTCATGGCGGGATCTACATGTGAAGCGGAGTACATGTCAGCATCGAAGGCAGCGCATGAAGCAATATGGATGAAGGAGTTCATCACCGACCTAGGAGTCATACCCAATGCGTCAGAGCTGATCACTCTCTTCTGTGACAACACTGGAGCTATTGCCCTTGCCAAGGAGCCCAGGTTTCACAAGAAGACCAGGCACATCAAGCGTCGCTTCAACTCCATTCGTGAAAATGTTCAAGATGGAGACATAGATATTTGCAAAGTACATACGGATCTGAATGTCGCAGATCCGTTGACTAAACCTCTTCTGCGAGCAAAACATGATCAACACCAGAACTCTATGGGTGTTCGATTCATCACAATGTAACCAGATTATTGACTCTAGTGCAAGTGGGAGACTGTTGGAAATATGCCCTAGAGGAAATAATAAAATGATTATTCATGCTATAATTGTGTTACACGGAAATCGTAATACATGTGTGAATACATAGACCACAACATGTCCCTAGTGAGCCTCTAGTTTACTAGCTCGTTGATCAACTGATACTCATGGTTTCCTGACTATGGACATTGGATGTCATTGATAACGGGATCACATCATTAGGAGAATGATGTGATGGACAAGACCCAAACCTAAGCATAGCACAAGATCGTGTAGTTCGTTTGCTAGGGCTTTTCCAATGTCAAGTATCATTTCCTTAGTCCATGAGATCGTGTAACTCCCGGATACCGTAGGAGTGCTTTGGGTGTACCAAACGTCACAACGTAACTGGGTGACTATAAAGGTATACTACAGGTATCTCCGAAAGTGTCTGTTGGGTTGACACGGATCGTGACTGGGATTTGTCACTTCGTATGACGGAGAGGTATCTCTGGGCCCACTCGGTAATGCATCATCATAATAAGCTCAATGTGATCAAGTGGTTGGTCACGGGATCATGCATTATGGTACGAGTAAAGTGACTTGCCGGTAACGAGATTGAACGAGGTATTGGGATACCGATGATCGAATCTCGGGCAAGTAACGTACCGATTGACAAAGGGAATTGTATACGAGATTACCTGAATCCTCGACATCGTGGTTCATTCAATGAGATCATCATGGAACATGTGGGATCCAACATGGGTATCCAGATCCCGCTATTGGTTATTGGCTGGAGAACTGTCTCGGTCATGTCTACGTGATTCCCGAATCTGTAGGGTCTACACACTTAAGGTTCGGTGACGCTAGAGTTGTAGAGATATTAGTATGCGGTAACCCGAAAGTTGTTCGGAGTCCCGGATGAGATCCCGGACGCCACGAGGAGTTCCGGAATGATCCGGAGGTGAAGAATTGTATATAGGAAGTCCAGTTTCGGCAACCGGGAAAGTTTCGGGGGTCACCAGTATTGTACCGGGACCACCAGAATGGTCCCGGGGGTCCACTGGGTGGGGCCACCTATCCTGGAGGGCCCCATGGGCTGAAGAGGGAATAAAACCAGCCCCTGGTGGGATGGTGCGCCCCCCTTGGGCCTCCCCTGCGCCTAGGGTTGGAAACCATAGGGGTGGGGGCGCCCCACTTGACTTGGGGGGCAAGTCCCCCCTATGCCGCCGCCCCCCCTTAAGATTAGATCTCTAGGAGGCCGGCGCCCCCCTAGGGCCCCTATATAAAGAGGGGGGAGGGAGGGCAGCCGCACCCTAGTCCCTGGCGCCTCCCTCTCCCCACGTACCACCTCTCCCTCTCGCTGAGCTTGGCGAAGCCCTGCCGAGATCGCCGCTACTTCCACCACCACACCGTCGTGCTGCTGGATCTCCATCAACCTGTCCTTCCCCCTTGCTGGATCAAGAAGGAGGAGACGTCTTCACCAACCGTACGTGTGTTGAACGCGGAGGTGCTGTCCGTTCAGCACTCGGATCTTTGGTGATTTGGATCACGACGAGTACGACTCCCTCAACCCCGTTCTCTTGAACGCTTCCGCTCGCGATCTACAAGGGTATGTAGATGCACTCCTCTCTCTCATTGCTAGATGACTCCATAGATTGATCTTGGTGAAGCATAGAAATTTTTTATTTTCTGCAACGTTCCCCAACAGTGAGCACTGTGCGACTCCGCAAAGAAAAGTTGAAGCGACAGACCCAGCCGCCGGGTTACCTTTGACCGGCTTCGCTTCAACCAGTATCCCGCGTCGAGTCCTCTCTCCCACACCTGAGGCGCCTCCGTCGCCGTGGAGCCGCAGTCCCAGTGTTGAGCCGCGATCAGATCAAGTAGACCTGGCCTTACTGCAGCCCCTGCGGCCATCCGAGTTATAATTGCCAAGTGGCCCACCTTTAGGCTGGAGCTGCTCAAAAGGCCGTCACCACAACAAATCGCCAGAGTACAGCCGCGAACAAGTCGTTGATTTCTACTACACAACCTTCTTCTTGTAGACGTTGTTGGGCCTGCAAGTGCACAGGTTTGTAGGACAGTAGAAAATTTCCCTCAAGTGGATGACCTAAGGTTTATCAATCCGTAGGAGGCGTAGGATGAAGATGGTCTCTTTGAAACAACCCTGCAACCAAATAACAAAGAGTCTCTTGTGTCCCCAACACACCCAATACAATGGTAATTTGTATAGGTGCACTAGTTTGGCGAAGAGATGGTGATACAAGTGCAATATGGATGGTAGATAAAGGTATTTTTAATCTGAAATTATAAAAACAGCAAGGTAACTAATGATAAAAGTGAGCGTAAACGGTATTGCAAAGGTAGGAAACAAGGCCTAAGGTTCATACTTTCACTAGTGCAAGTTCTCTCAACAATAATAACATAGATAGATCATATAACAATCCCTCAACATGCAACAAAGAGTCACTCCAAAGCCACTAATAGCGGAGAACAAATGAAGAGATTATGGTAGGGTACGAAACCACCTCAAAGTTATTCTTTCGGATCAATCTATTCAAGAGTTCGTACTAGAATAACACCTTAAGACACAAATCAACCAAAACCCTAATGTCACCTAGATACTCCAGTGTCCCCTCAAGTACCCGTGGGCATGATTATACGATATGCATCACACAATCTCAGATTCGTCTATTCAACAAACACAAAGTACTTCAAAGAGTGCCCCAAAGTTTCTACCGTAGAGTCAAGAACGTGTGCCAACCCTTATGCATAGGTTCATGGGCAGAACCCGCAAATTGGTCACCGAAACATACATCAAGTGGCACATGATATCCCATTGTCACCATAGATAAGCACGGCAAGACATACATCAAGTGTTCTCATAAAAGACTCTATCCGATAAGATAACTTCAAAGGGAAAACTCAATTCTTCACAAGAGAGTAGAGGGGGAGAAACATCATAAGATCCAACTATAATAGCAAAGCTCGGGATACATCAATATCGTGCCATAGAGGGAACACGAGAGAGAGAGAGAGAGAGATCAAACACATAGCTACTGGTACATACCCTCAGCCTTGAGGGTGAACTACTCCATCCTCGTCATGGAGAGCGCCGGGATGATGAAGATGGTCACCGGTGAAGGATCCCCCCTCCGGCAGGGTGCCGTGAAGGGCTCCCGAGAGGTTTTTGGTGGCTACAGAGGCTTGCAGCGGCGGAACTCCCGATCTATCTTGATATTCGATGTTTTTAGGGTACGCAGGCTTATATAGGCGAAAGAAATCGGTCGAGGGAGCCTCGAGGGGGCCACGAGAGGGTAGGGGGCGCCCAGGGGCTGTGCGCCCCCTATCTCGTGGCCTCGTCGATGATCCCCTGGCTTGCACTCCAAGTTCCTGGGATTGGTTCTGTTCCAAAAATAACTTTTCCGAAGGTTTCATTCCGTTTGGACTCTGTTTGATATTCCTTTTCTTCGAAATACTGAAACAGGCAATAAAACAACAATATGGGCTGGGCCTTCGGTTAATAGGTTAGTCCCAAAAGTAATATAAAAGTGTATAATAAAGCCCGTAATCATCCAAAACAGATAATATAGTAGCATGAATGCTTCATAAATTATAGATACGTTGGAGATGTATCAGCATCCCCAAGCTTAATTCCTACTCGTCCTCGAGTAGGTAAATGATAAAAACAGAATTTTTGATGTGGAATGCTACCTAGCATAATTCTCAATGTAATTTCTTTTTATTGTGGCATGAATGTTCAGATCCAAGTGATTCAAAATAAAAGTTCATATTGACAAAAGAAATAGTAATACTTCAAGCATACTAATAAAAGCAATCATGTCTTGTCAAAATAACATGGCTAAAGAAAGTTCATCCCTACAAAATCATATAGTTAGGCTATGCTTCATTTTCGCCACACAAAGATGTTCCCAACTTCTATACCCCCGATGACAAGCCAAGCAATTGTTTCTTACTTAAATAATCTCAAACTTTTTCAACCTTCACGCAATACATGAGCGTGAGGCATGGATATAGCACTATGGGTGGAATAGAATAATGATTGGGGATTGTGTGGAGAAGAAAAAAAGTAGAAAGTCTCACATTGACGAGGATAATCAATGGGCTATGGCGATGCCCATCAATTGACGTCAACATGAGGAGTAGGGATTGCCATGCAACGGATGCACTAGAGCTATAAATGAATGTAAGCTCAAAAAAAGAAAACTAGTGGGTGTGCATCCAACTTGCTTGCTCACGAAGACCTAGGGGATTTGAGGAAGCCCATCGTAGGAATATACAAGCCAAGTTCTATAATGAAAAATTCCCACTAGTATATGAAAGTGACAACCTATGAGACTCTCTACATGAAAACATGGTGCTACTTTGAAGCACAACATATGAGACTCACTACATGAAGAACAAGGTGCTACTTTGAAGCACAAGTGTGGAAAAAGAGAAAGTAGCATTGCCCCTTTATTTTATTATTTTATATTTTTTTCCTTTTTCTTTTTCTTTTTTTTCTTTGGCCTTTCTTTTTTTTCTTTTGGCCTTTCTTTTTTTTCTTTTTTTCTTTTTGGGCAATGCTCTAATAATGATGATCATCACACTTTTATTGATTACAACACATGAATTACAACTCGAAACTAGAACAAGATATGGCTCTATATGAATGCCTCCGACGGTGTACCGGGATGGTGCAATGAATCAAGAGTGACATGTATAAAAATTATGCATGGTGGCTTTCCCACAAATACGATGTCAACTACATGATAACGCAATGGCAATATGACAAAAGTAATGTATGGCATGATGATGATGAACGGAACGGTGGAAAGTTCCATGGCAATATATCTCGGAATGGCTATGGAAATGCCATAAATAGGTAGGTATGGTGGCTGTTTTGAGGAAGATATAATGAGGTTTATGTGTGATAAAGCGTATCATATCACGGGGTTTGGATGCACCGGCGAAGTTTGCACCAACTCTCAAGGTGAGAAAGGGCAATGCACGGTACCAAAGAGGCTAGCAATGATGGAAAGGTAAAAGTGCGTATAATCCATGTACTCAACATTAGTCAAAAGAACTCATATACTTATTGCAAAAATTTAGAAGTCATCAAAAATCAAGCACTACGTGCATGCTCCTAGGGGGATAGATTGGTAGGAAAAGACCATCCTCGTCCCCTACCGCCACTCATAAGGATGCACAAGCCAGGTACACTTGATGCTTCAAATTTGTTACACAACTTTAACCATACGTGCATGCTACGGGACTTGCTAACTTCAACACAAACATTCTTTAAATTCATAATCACCCAACTAGCATAACTTTAATATCTCTACCTCGCTATCTCAAAACAATTATCAAGTATCAAATTGATCATAGCATCCAATTCACTTCTATGATATTCAAATTACCATGCTGTTTAAGACTCACAAAATAATATAAGTGAAGCATGAGAGTTCATTAATTTCTACAAAATAAAACCACCGCCATGCTCTAAAAAGATATAAGTGAAGTACTAGAGCAAACGACAAACTACTCCGAAAGATATAAGTGAAGATCAATGAGTAGCTAAATAATTATGTAACTATGCAAAGACTCTCTCTCATTTAAGAATTTCAGATCTTGGTATTTTATTCAAGCAGCAATAAAAACAAAACAAAATGCATTGCAAGGATAGCACGACTCAAGTGAAGAAGTAAAAACTTAGGTTCAACCGATACTAACCGATAGTTGTTGAAGAAGAAAGGTGGGATGCCTACCGGGGCATCCCCAAGCTTAGATTCTTGAGACTTCTTGAAATATTATCTTGGGGTGCCTTGTGAATCCCCAAGATTGAGCTTTTATTTCTCCTTAATTCCTCCTATATCATGGTTTCTCTTTTTATCAAAAGTTTCATCCACACCAAACTCAACAAGAACTCGTGAGATAGGTTACTATAAAACAATGCAAAACCTTATCATTTTCTACTGTAACAAATCACCAAGATTATTATTCAACATTGCATACTAAATGTCTCTGCATATTTAATACTCCTATCCTAAAATAGAATCATTAAACAAGCAGGCATATGCAAACAATGCAAACATAACAACAATCTGCCAAAATAGTACAGTCTATAAAGAATGCAAGATTCATCATACTTCCCTAACTCCAAAAATTATAAGAAAAATACTACGCTGTAAACGATTTATCAGAGCTCATTATGCAAAAAGATTCAACATTATATCACTTTATGAATTTTCTAGGGAATTTTTTCAACAGCGGTAAACTTTCTGTTTTCAAAACAGCAACATGTATACTAGCAATATAAGCATGGTAAAGGCTATCCTTGACATTTTTATTGAAAATAAAGATGCAAAACATTATTCTAAATAACAGGAAGCAAATACTAACAAAAAATTGATGCTCCAAGCAAAACACATATCATGTGGTGAATAAAAATATAGCTCCAAGTAAAGTTACCGATGAATGAAGACGAAAGAGGGGATGCCTTCCGGGGCATCCCCAAGCTTAGTTGCTTGGTTGTCCTTGAATATTACCTTGGGGTGCCTTGGGCATCCCCAAGATTAGTCTCTTACCACTCCTTATTCCATAGTCCATCGAATCCTTACCCAAAACTTGAAAACTTCAACCACACAAAACTCAACACAAAACTTGTAAGCTCCGTTAGTATAAGAAAATAAATCACCACTTAGGTACTGTAATGAACTCATTCTAAATTCATATTGGTGTTAAACCTACTGTATTCCAACTTTTCTATGGTTCATACCCTTACATACTAGCCATAGATTCATCAAAATAAGCAAACAACACAACGAAAACAAAATCTGTCAAAAACAGAACAGTCTGTAGTAATCTGTATCAAATGTATACTTCTGAAACCCCAAAATTTATGAAATAAATAGCTGTACCTGAGTAATTTATCTATTAATCATATGCAAAAATAATAAACCTAAAATCACTCTTCTGTAAAAAAATGGCAGCAAATCTCATGAGCGCTAAAGTTTCTGTTTTTTACAGCAAGATCATAAAAACTTCACCCAAGTCTTCCCAAAGGCTCCACTTGGCACTTTATTGAAACAAAAGCTATAAAACATGATTACTACAGTATCATAATCATGTGGACACACAAAAACAGTAAGGGTAAATATTGGGTTGTCTCCCGACAAGCGCTTTTCTTTAATGCATGTCTAGCTAGGCATGATGATTTCAATGATGCTCACATAAAAGATAAGAATTGAAACATAAAGAGAGCATCATGAAGAATATGACTAGCACATTTAATTCTAACCCACTTCCTATGCATAGGGATTTTGTGAGCAAACAACTTATGGGAACAACAATCAACTAGCATAGGAAGGGAAAACAAGCATAATTTCAAAAATTTCAACACATAGAGAGGAAACTTGATATTATTGCAATTCCTACAAGAATATGTTGCTCTCTCATAATAATTTTCAGTATCATCATGAATGAATTCAACAATATAACCAGCACCTAAAGCATTCTTTTCATGATCTACAAGCATAAAAAATTTACTACTCTCCACATAAGCAAATTTCTTCTCATGAATAAAAGGGGGAGCAAACTCAACAAAATAATTATCATGTGAGGCATAATCCAATTGAAAACTAAAATCATGATGACAAGTTTCATGGTTATAATTATTATTAATAGCATACAAGTGATCAACATAATCATCATAGATAGCAACTTTGTTCTCATAATCAATTGGAACCTCTTCCGATATAGTGGAATCATCACTAAATAAAGTTGACACTCTTCCAAATCCACTTTCATATTCATCACAATAAGATTCAATATCCTCCAAAATAGTGGGACTAAAACTACCTAAAGTTGACATTCTTCCAAACCCACATTCATCAATATAATCATCATAAATAGGAGGCATGCTTTCGTCATAATAAATTTTCTCATCAAAACTTGGGGGACAAAAAATATCATATTCATCAAACATAGCTTCCCCAAGCTTGTGGCTTTGCATATCATTAGCATCATGGATGTTCAAGGAATTCATACTAACAACATTGCAATCATGCTCATCATTCAAAGATTTAGTGCAAACATTTTATAGATTTCTTCTTCTAGCACTTGAGCACAATTTTCCTTACCATCATTCTCACGAAAGATATTAAAAAGATAAAGAGTATGAGACAAACTCAATTCCATTTTTTTGTAGTTTTTTTTATAAGCTAAAGTAGTGATAAAACAAGAAACAAAAAGATTCGATTGCAAGATCTAAAGATATACCTTCAATCACTCACCTCCCCGGCAACGGCGCCAGAAAAGGGCTTAGTTGACGGGGTGTGAGTGCCGTTTACCTAGCCTCCCCGGCAACGGCGCCAGAAAAGAGCTTGATGTCTACTACACAACCTTCTTCTTGTAGACGTTGTAGGACAGTAGCAAATTTCCCTCAAGTGAATGACCTAAGGTTTATCAATCCATAGGAGGCGTAGGATGAAGATGGTCTCTCTCAAACAACACTGCAACCAAATAACAAAGAGTGTCTTGTGTCCCCAACACACCCAATACAATGGTAATTTGTATAGGTGCACTAGTTCGGCGAAGAGATGGTGATACAAGTGCAATATGGATGGTAGATAAAGGTATTTGTAATCTGAAATTATAAAAACAGCAAGGTAACTAATGATAAAAGTGAGCGTAAACGGTATTGCAATGGTAGAAAACAAGGCCTAAGGTTCATACTTTCACTAGTGCAAGTTCTCTCAACAATAATAACATAGATAGATCATATAACAATCCCTCAACATGCAACAAAGAGTCACTCCAAAGCCACTAATAGCGGAGAACAAACGAAGAGATTATGGTAGGGTACGAAACCACCTCAAAGTTATTCTTTCGGATCAATCTATTCAAGAGTTCGTACTAGAATAACACCTTAAGACACAAATCAACCAAAACCCTAATGTCACCTAGATACTCCATTATCACCTCAAGTACCCGTGGGCATGATTATACGATATGCATCACACAATCTCAGATTCGTCTATTCAACCAACACAAAGTACTTCAAAGGGTGCCCCAAAGTTTCTACCGGAGAGTCAAGAACGTGTGCCAACCCCTATGCATAGGTTCATGGGCAGAACCCGCAAGTTGGTCACCAAAACATACATCAAGTGGCACATGATATCCCATTGTCACCACAGATAAGCACGTCAAGATATACATCAAGTGTTCTCATAAAAGACTCAATCCGATAAGATAACTTCAAAGGGAAAACTCAATTCATCACAAGAGAGTAGAGGGGGAGAAACATCATAAGATCCAACTATAATAGCAAAGCTCGGGATACATCAAGATCGTGCCATAGAGGGAACACGAGAGAGAACACGAGAGAGAGAGAGATCAAACACATAGCTACTGGTACATACCCTCAGCCTCGAGGGTGAACTACTCCCTCCTCGTCATGGAGAGCGCCGGGATGATGAAGATGGCCCGAGAGGTTTTTGGTGGCTACAGAGGCTTGCGGTGGCGGAACTCCCGATCTATCTTGATATTCGATGTTTTTAGGGTACGTAGGCTTATATAGGCGAAAGAAGTCGGTCAGGGGAGCCTCGAGGGGCCCACGAGAGGGTAGGGCGCGCCCAGGGGGGTGGGCGCGCCCTCCTGTCTCGTGGCCTCCTCGATGATCCCCTGGCTTGCACTCCAACTTCCTGGGATTGGTTCTGTTCCAAAAATAACTTTTCCGAAGGTTTCATTCCGTTTGGACTCCGTTTGATATTCCTTTTCTTCGAAATACTGAAACAGGCAATAAACCAGCAATATGGGTTGGGCCTCCGGTTAATAGGTTAGTCCCAAAAGTAATATAAAAGTGTATAATAAAGCTCGTAATCATCCAAAATAGATAATATAATAGCATGAATGCTTCATAAATTATAGATACGTTGGAGACGTATCAGTCGTCGCGCTCACCTCTACCACAACTCTGCCTGTTGACTCGCTGAGCCACTTCCCTGTGGCCGAACGCCACGCCCGCTGGTGGCTACAGTCGCGCCTTGCCTCCTTCTCCTCTGTTGTGTCCCCGTTGGTGACTCGCCAACCACGACCCGGATGGTGAGGATGGATGCGAGCTCGCCTCGCGGGTACCTCTCTGCTACTGCGCCTGGCTTGAGTCGCCCCGTCTCCAGCTGGGCCTCATATGGTCTTCCCCTGCTGCGAGGGCTGCCCTGTTGCCGTGAGTCGCCGGTGCCGCCTCGTTTTACCCATGAACCGAATGTTGCAGCAGCCACCGTCGCTGATACGTCTCCAATGTATCTACTTTTCCAAACACTTTTGCCCTTTTTTTGGACTCTAACTTGCATGATTTGAATGAAGCTAACCGGACTGACGCTGTTTTTAGTCGAATTACCATGATGTTGTTTCATGTGTAGAAAACAAAAGTTCTCGGAATGACCTGAAAATCCTCGAAGACAGGTTTCAAAACATCCTTGCAAAAGTTGAAGACCAGGGGGCCCACACCCGGTCCACGAGGGTGGGGGCCGCCCCCCCTATAGGGCGCGCCCCCCTATCTCGTGGGCCCCCTGAGGCTCCACCGACCTCAACTCCAACTCCATATATTCCGTCTCGCGAAGAAAAAAAATCAGAGAGAATGTTTCATCGCGTTTTACAATACGGAGCGGCCACCAAGCCCTAATCTCTCTCGGGAGGGCTGATCTGGAGTCCGTTTGGGGCTCCGGAGAGGGGGATTTGTCGTTGTCGTCATCATCAACCATCCTCCATCACCAATTTCATGATGCTCACCGCCGTGCGTGAGTAATTCCATCGTAGGCTTGCTGGACGGTGATGGGTTGGATGAGATTTATCATGTAATCAAGTTAGTTTTGTTAGGGTTTGATCCCTAGTATCTACTATATTCTGAGATTGATGTTGCTATGACTTTGCTATGCTTAATACTTGTCACTAGGGCCCGAGTGCCATGATTTTAGATCTGAACCTATTATGTTTTCATCGATATATGTGTGTTCTTGATCCTATCTTGCAAGTCTATGATCACCTATTATGTGTTATGATCCGACAACCCCGAAGTGACAATAATCGGGATACTTCTCGGTGATGACCATAGTTTGAGGAGTTCATGTATTCACTATGTGTTAATGCTTTTGTCCGGTTCTCTATTAAAAGGAGGCCTTAATATCCCTTAGTTTCCACTAGGACCCTGCTGCCACGGGAGGGTAGGACAAAAGATGTCATGCAAGTTCTTTTCCATAGGCACGTATGACTATTTACGGAATACATGCCTACATTACGTTGATGAACTGGAGCTAGTTCTGTGTCACCCTATGTTATAGCTATTACATGAGGAATCACATCTGGCATAATTATCCATCACTGATCCATTGCCTACGAGCTTTTCACATATTGTTCTTCGCTTATTTACTTTTCCGTTGCTACTATTATAATCACTTCAAAACACCAAAAATATTGCTATTACTATCTTTACCTTTTACCACCGTTACCATTACTATCATACTACTTTGCTACTAAATACTTTGCTGCAGATACTAAGTTATCCAGGTGTGGTTGAATTGACAACTCAACTGCTAATACTCAAGAATATTCTTTGGCTCTCCTTGTGTCGAATCAATAAATTTGGGTTGAATACTTTACCCTCGAAAGCTGTTGCGATCCCCTACACTTGTGGGTTGTCAAGACTAATTTTTGGCGCCGTTGCCAGGGAGCATAGCTCTATTCTCTGAGTCACTTGGGATTTATATCTGTTGATCACTATGAAGAATTTGAAAGTCTCTAAAACCAAGATCTATCCCTCAACTACGAGGGGAGGTAAGGAACTGCCATCTAGCTCTGCACTAGATTCTTCTTCTGTTATTAATAAGCTTGTGACACCTAAACCTGCTACTGTTATGAATTCTGATATATCGAGTTTACCGATGATGCCACTTCTGCTTTGCATGATACTTATGATGAAATTACTTATGTGCGTGATAATGTGCTAGGGCTAGAGAGAATGAAATTATTGAAGATGCTATTATTGATGATAGTGATGATGAACGTTCTCCGAATGATTATGAATTGCCCGTTGTTCCTGAGGGTTATGTTATGAATAAAGAAGTTGTTGAAGCTATTTTTGCCTGCAAAGATAGATATGATCTTAAGAAATTATTAGCTAAATGGAAGCAGCAGTCTCTTAATGCTAGAATGAAACCTGGCCCTACTTTTGCTACTTCACCTATCTGTGTTACTGATAAGGATTATGAATTCTCTGTTGATCCTAAAATTATTACTTTGGTAGAATCTGATCCTTTTTATGGCCTTGAATCTGAAATTGTTGTGGCACATCTTACCAAGTTGAATGATATAGCTACCCTGTTTACTCATGATGATAAATCTCGCTACTTTTATATCCTTAATATATTTCCGTTCTCATTAAAGGGTGATGCTAAGACTTGGTATAATTCTCTTGCTCCTGGTTGTGTGCGTAGTCCCCAGGATATGATTTATTACTTCTCTGCTATATATTTCCCTGCTCATAAGAAACAAGCTGCCTTGCGGGGAATATATAACTTTGTGCAAATCAAAGAAGAGAGTCTCCCACAAGCTTGGGGGAGGCTTCTCCGATTACTTAATGCTTTGCCTGATCATCCTCTCAAGAAAAATGAAATACTTGATATCTTCTATAATGGACTAACCGATGCTTCCAAGGACTACTTGGATAGTTGTGCTGGTTGTGTTTTCAGGGAAAGAACAGTCGACGAAGCTGAGTTACTATTGAATAATATGTTGACTAATGAAAATAATTGGACTCTCCCTGAGCCAATTCCCGAGGAAATTCCTGAACCAATTGTGCCAACCCCTGAGCCTATTCCTAAACCCACTCTGAAGAAGAGAGGTGTTTTATTTCTCTGTCCTGAAGATATGCAAGAGGCAAAGAAATCAATGAAAGAAAAAGGTATTAAAGCTGAAGATGTTAAGAATTTACCACCTATTGAAGAAATACATGTCTTAATATACCGCCTGTTGAAGAACCACATTGTCTTGATAACCCGACATAGGTAGTAAAGGTAAATTCTCTCTATAGATATGATAAAGTTGAAATCCCATCTACTAAATTTCACAACCCTTGCTTAGATGAATTTGATGATTTCATGAATAGGCAAGCAAATTTCAATGATTACGTTGGTAGACAATTGAAGAATAATGCTTATACGATAATACGCTTGAATGATTATGTAGCTAGAGTTAAAGGTGAACTTAAACTCACTAGTAAACATGCTTCCATGGTTGCTACTCAAGCTGAACAAGTACTTAAGGCTCAGAATGAATTGCTTGCTGAATTAAATAATAAAAATGACTTTGCTGTTAGAGTGGCTACTAGAACTAGTAGAATGACTCAGGAACCTTTTTATCCTGAAGGCCACCCTAATTGAACAAGATTCTCAGAATAATAATCTAGATGCTCCTAGTTCTTCTAAGAAGAAGAAAAAGAAGAATGATAGGACTTTGCAAACTTCTAGTGAACCTAATGTAGAAATACCTGAGAATCCTAATAATACTTCTATCTCTGATGCTTAAACACAATCCAGAGATGAACATGAACATGATAATAATGCTAATAATGATGTTCATGCAGATGCTCAACCTAGTAATAACAATGATATAGAAATTGATCCCGCTATTGGTCTTGATAACCCACAATCAAGAAACCAACATTATGATAAGAGAGATTTTGTTGCTAGGAAGCATGGTAGAGAAAGAGAACCATGGGTTCAGAAACCCATGCCCTTTCCTTCTAAACCATCCAAGACAAAGGATGATGAGGACTTTGAGCGTTTTGCTGAAATGATTAGACCTATTTTCTTACGCATGCGCTTAACGGATATGCTTAAAACAAACCCTTATGCTAAATATATGAAAGATATCATCACTAATAAGAGCAAAATATCTGAAACTGAGATTTCCACCATGCTTGCCAACTATACCTTTAAGGGTGGAATACCTAAGAAACTTGGTGATCCCGGAGTACCCACTATACCTTGCTCTATTAAAAGAAATTACATTAAAACTGCTTTATGTGATTTAGGAGCCGGTGTTAGTGTTATGCCTCTTTCCTTGTACCGTAGACTTGAATTAAGTAAGTTGACACCTACTGAGATATCTTTGCAAATGGCTGACAAATCAACTGCTATACCTGTCAGCATTTGTGAGGACGTGCCTGTTGTTGTTGCGAATGTTACTATCTTAACAGACTTCTTTATTCTTGATATTCCCGAGGACGATAGTATGTCTATTATTCTTGGTAGACCCTTTTTAAATACTGCAGGAGCTATTATTGATTGCAACAAGGGCCATGTCACCTTTCATGTTAACGGAAATGAGCATACGGTACATTTTCCGAGGAAGCAAATCCAAGTTCATAGCATAAATACTATTGACAAAATTCCATCAATTATTATTGGAGGTTTTGAATTTCCTCTCCCTACTGTCAAGAAAAAGTATGATATTCTTATTGTTGGGGGTTTTCATATCCCCGTTGAGGTAACTTAGTGTCACTTCGCAATTACTCCGGTTCCGTGTTATTCAGGATGAGTTTGTTAACAAGACTTGATCAACTTTGTTAGTGGATTCATTTTGATGACCATGAGATGGATGAAACTAGAAGACACAACCTTCTGTACCCTCTTTTTACTTTCTGTCTTTTAAAATAAATAAAACAAAAATAGTATTATACGTCTGTTTTCTGAATTTTCCATGCAATAAAAATATCCCGAAAATAAAAGTGCTCCAAATGCCCTACAAAATTAGTATGATTTTTTATGGAATATTTGAGGATTTTAGGCACTGAAATCACTACAGGAGGGGCAAGCACCAGGCCGCGAGAGTGGAGGGCGCGCCCCCTCTCCCTGGGCGCGCCCCCTGTCTCGTGGGCCCCTGGTAGCCCCCCTCCACTTATGCCAGCACCCACACACTCCATCTTCTACCCAAAAGAAATCCCCATCCAGCTCAAGCACGAGTTCTAGCTCGTTTTTCTGCGATTTTCGATCTCCTTGCTCAAAGCTCCATTCACAAAACTGCTTTGGGAGATTGTTGCTTGGTATGTGACTCCTCCATTGGTCCAATTAGTTTTTGTTCTAGTGCTTTATTCATTGCAAATCCTTGCTGCCTTGGTGACCCTGTTCTTGAGCTTGCATGTTAAATTTATGAGGTTCCAAGTAATTCTAATGCATGATATAGGCTCTAGGCACTTGTAGGAGTAGTTGCTACCATTCTTGTTAAGTTTTATTCACTTTTATTTTGAAGTTACTAAAATTTCAGAATTATTTCAGAAAAAGAAATATGCTTAGGAGAATGTACCAAGGTGGTTCCTCGGTGAAGAAAGGGCCCAGGATTGCTATACATGACCAAGATGTTGAATTGCCGAGGAACGCAGATGTACGAGCTTGTGAGTGGCCATCCGATGATTTTATGGTCAAAGCAGGCTTCAAGGAGGAATTTGACGCGTATGTGCGTAATGCTGAGCTGGAGGACTTCCTACAAGATAAGTGTCCCCAGTACTATCAATTGACTGTTTCCTTTGTGCAGAGGTTTAAATATAACTGTACGCGTAATTCTCCTAGTGTCATATTTGATATTTATGATACATCTTATACAATGGATTTAGAGGATTTTACAACTGCTTGCAAACTCCTGCAGTGGGGCAATATTAATGATCCTCACAAATCTGAATTTAGAGATTTCCTTGCTAGTATTACTGTGGGAGAATCTTAGGACATAGCACAAGCTACCATAGGGAGCATTCATTTTCCTGCTATACATTATTTTGCTCTCTTTATCGGTAGATGTATTAATGGTAAGGATGAAGCATGTCACATGTGTGTCCCTGATCTGAGTATCCTCAAGAGTGCTATGTTAGGTTTTAACGGTTATAACTTGGGGGCAATAGTTGCACGTAGGTTGCAGAATAATAGTAGAAAGGGAAATTTATTTGGAGGAATTTATGCAACCCGTGTGGCTAATTATCTTTGTATAGCCCCACGAGAGGGAGATATGATAATATCTCCTGTTTATTTGGATAATGAAGCTATGGTCAGTCATCAATTTCTTGGGAGGAATGATCAATTCCTCCAATATCGACTAACCTATGACAGACACAACGTCGTCCATGTTACTCTTCCTGCTCCCTACCTTTTTGATTATCAGGCAAAAGGAAGATATGTTGTCACCAGGGAGGAAGCAGCTGAACACAAGAGGAGAGCGGAGGCAGCTCGCCAACACGCTGCAGCTCAATACGACCCCGGTTTCACTTATGGATATCACCCAGGCGGTTCCTGGTAATAGACCAGCTTAGGCCAAAAGCCTAAGCTTGGGAGAGTACGTATTTCTCACCGACTTTACCTTCATGTTCACACACTAGTTGTCGGTGCTCATACTCTTTCATTGTATTATCCATGTTAGTTTAAAATTCCTTTTTCTAGTTTTCTTCTTGTGCGTTTGATAAACCTTGAGAAAAACCAAAAAAATTAGTTAGCTTAATTTCCATACTTGTAGTAGAATTAAAATGAAAACCCAAAAAGATTTCTAGTTCTTCTTCTTTCTTGTTGGGAGCTTTCCCGTGTAAATAGTTTTATTTTTTTTTCTTTCCTTTGGGGGTCGAGAAGACCATATTGAAAATGTTTAGTGGCTCTCGTATGCATGATTACTTATTTAACTTAGAGCCCACATTACTTGTCTTCTCTTTTGAGTTGAATGCTTGCAGATTCTAGCTTAGTCCAATGCACGTGCACTCTTATTATTATACACATCGTTCGGTCGTGCAAGTGAAAGGCAATAATGACGATATATGATTGACTTATTGAGATGAGAAAAGCTGGTATGAACTCGACCTCTCTTGTTTTTGTAAATATGATGGTTCATCGTTCCTGAGTCAGCTTATTATGAAGTAAACATATTTGCAATGACATTTAGAGATTATAGTTGCTCGTGCCATGCTTGATTAGCTTTGAGTTATAATGGTTTACCTTGCGTGCCAACATGCTATTAGAATGATTATGATGTGGTATGATGGGATGGTATCCTACTCATGCTTGTATTCGGTGTGAACTAGTTTTAATGCATGTTTATGACTGTTGTCGCTCTCTCAGTTGGTCGCTTACCAGTCTTTTGCTAGCCTTCACCTGTACTAAGCGGGAATACTGCTTGTGCATCCAAACTCCTTAAATCCCAAAGTTGTTCCATATGAGTCCACCATACCTTCCTATATGTGGTATTTACCTGCCATTCCAAGTAAATTTGTATGTGCCAAACTCTAAACCTTCAAATGAAATTCTGTTTTGTATGCTCGAGCCGCTCATGTTTCCACTAGGTCTGCCTATATCTTCCATGCTAGGTGAGTTATTCTCAGAGTAATGGACTCCGCTCCTGATACACGAGAAAGGGCTGGTAACCGGGATGCCCAGTCCCATGATCCAAAAAGATCAAAGCAAATCAAAATAATTAAACCAAACTCCCCCAGGGCTTTTGTTAGTTGGAGGCACTCGTTATTTCGAGCAAGCCATGGATTGATGCTTGTTGGTGGTTGAGGGAGTATAAACTTTTACCATTCTGCGTCGGAACTGCCTATAATGCATGTAGTATGGAAGATACAACCATCTCATAGTTCTTCAATCTCTATTTTAAAATCAAGCTCTGGAACCTCTACAAATCTCTGCTTCCCTCTGCGAAGGGCCTATCTATTTACTTTTATGTTGAGTCATCACCCTTCTTATTAAAAAGCACCCGCTCGAGAGCACACTGTCCTTGCATTCATTACTATTGGTTTATATTGGGTATGACTTGACAGGATCTCTTTTACCATGAATTACAATGTTTAGTCAGTCATTGATCTTTAAAGGTGATCCGCATTTATGTTTTGCGGTGTCAGAAAGGGCTAGCGAGATACCATTTTGTTATATCATGTTATGATTGTTTTGAGAAAGTGTTGTCATCCGAGTTTTATCATTATCGCTCACTAGCTGATTATGCCATTGATATGAGTAATTGTGAGACCTGAGTGTTATTGTGAGTATGGTTAGTTTATAATATTGTTGAAACCTGAATGATGGCTTTGCATGTTTACAACAACAAGAGCAAACAGAGTTTGTAAACTTTTTTCTTTATCACTTTCAGTTTATCAACTGAATTGCTTGAGGACAAGCAAAGGTTTAAGCTTGGGGGAGTTGATACATCTCCAATGTATCTACTTTTCCAAACACTTTTGCCCTTGTTTTGGAGTCTAACTTGCATGATTTGAATGAAACTAACTGGACTGATGTTGTTTTCAGCAGAATTACCATGATGTTGTTTCATGTGTAGAAAACAAAAGTTCTCGGAATGACCTGAAAATCCTCAAAGACAAGTTTCAGAAAATATAAAAAAACCTCGCAAAAGATGAAGACCAGGGGGGCCACACCCCGTCCACGAGGGTGGGGGCGCCCGCCCCCCTATAGGGCGCGCCCCCTATCTCGTGGGCCCCCTGAGGCTCCGCCGACCTCAACTCCAACTCCATATATTCCGTCTCACGGAGAAAAAAATCAGAGAGAAACTTTCATCGCGTTTTACGATCCGGAGCCACCGCCAAGCCCTAATCTCTCTTGGGAGGGCTGATCTGGAGTCCGTTTGGGGCTCCGGAGAGGGGGATTCGTCACCGTCGTCATCATCAACCATCCTCCATCACCAATTTCAAGATGCTCATCGGCGTGCGTGAGTAATTCCATCGTAGGCTTGCTGGACGATGATGGGTTGGATGAGATTTATCACGTAGTCAAGTTAGTTTTGTTAGGGTTTGATCCCTAGTATCCACTATGTTCTGAGATTGATGTTGCTATGACTTTGCTATGCTTAATGCTTGTCACTAGGGCCCGAGTGCCATGATTTCAGATATGAACCTATTATGTTTTCATCGATATATGTGTGTTCTTGATCCTATCTTGCAAGTCTATAGTCACCTATTATGTGTTATGATCCGACAACCCCGAAGTGACAATAATCGGGATACTTCTCAGTGATGACCGTAGTTTGAGGAGTTCATGTATTCACTATGTGTTAATGCTTTGGTCCGGTTCTCTATTAAAAGGAGGCCTTAATGTCCCTTAGTTTCCACTAGGACCCCGCTACCACGGGAGGGTAGGACAAAAGATGTGATGCAAGTTCTTTTCTATAAGCACGTATGACTATTTACGGAATACATGCCTACATTACATTGATGAACTGGAGCTAGTTCTGTGTCACCCTATGTTATAGCTATTACATGAGGAATCGCATCCGTCATAATTATCCATCACTTATCCATTGCCTACGAGCTTTTCACATATTGTTCTTCGCTTATTTACTTTTCCGTTGCTACTGTTACAATCACTTCAAAACAACAAAAATATTGCTATTACTATCTTTACCTTTTACCACCGTTACCATTACTATCATACTACTTTGCTACTAAATACTTTGCTGCAGATACTAAGTTATCCAGGTGTGGTTCAATTGACAACTCAACTGCTAATACTCAAGAATATTCTTTGGGTCCCCTTGTGTCGAATCAATAAATTTGGGTTGAATACTTTACCCTCGAAAGCTGTTGCGATCCCCTACACTTGTGGGTTATCAGTCGCCTCATGTCTGAATCGCAATCGCACCTCGACCTCCAACGACTGCATCTCCTCTGGTCGGATTCCACTTTGAGCGGCCGCCGGTTCACACCCGCACCCCGGCCTCACGCTCACCTAAGCTTCAACCGCCTTCCGGGTTATCTCCGCTGCTCAACTCTGCTACCACTACTTCCCCATGCTGGCCTTGCGCCGCCTGCACTGCTCCTACAGCCGCTGTTGCGATTCATATCCACCGCCGCGGTTATGCGCCAGTCCGGCTTGGTAGAAGCGGGAATAGAGAGTTGAGGTGGGGTATACTGGAAGTAGTACTCTGCTCATCCCGGCCAGAGGAGGAGTTGTAGTTTTTCTGTCCAAGTTCCAGTACCAGCGCACGCATTGGAGACTATGAGCAATATTAAATTCTTTCAAAACAGTTAAGGAGATCACGTGATGGAGAGATCGACACTACTAATTCATCAGATATCAGACCACACTAGCACATTTACGCTGCTGTTGAACATCAGTATATCCCAGTTAAACTCTGGACCATGCAAAGATCATCCAACATACGTCCAAAAAATATACCAGGTGTTTTCCTTTCTAGCTTCTCAGCATATATTACATTGTTTGAGAACAATTACTCTGGTCTGTGGTATTTTTTCGCAGGACCATTATTCATTACAAAGGTGTGGCAAAGGGGCATGCGCCAACATTATTTTTTCCCTAGCGCTTGTTTGGGCCATGCTGGTCGACAGATGCGTGCACAAATCGCCGCTCCTGCTACATCGACACAATGCGGCTGACTTGCCCATGTGCACGGATGACCGCGCCTGCGATTGACTCGCCCGTCTGCGCCGGCTTACAACATCATGACCGACTCATCTGTTTTATGCCACCTCTGATGATGCGGTCGTCTTTGCAATCCATCTCTCGCGGCCTAGTCTACATCAACATACCGGGCCGCACCTGTCTGCATGAGCTGTTTATTGAGCATGAGCAACTCACAACTTGGGTAGACGGGTTTTCTTTCAACAAAATGGAGGCAAATTATCATACACTATCAACCGTCGTCTGCACTGGGTGGCTCAATGGGAAGGCGTACAAGTCGCCGCCACTACAGTTTGGATAACTACAAATAGCCAGTTGGAAGGAACCATTGGCCGACTTGCTGACACGGCTCATACGGGACCATTTATAATCTGCCGTAGTCACCTCGACCTTCTGGGGATTCACATCGTGCTATCAAACACCAATGATATACACCTGCTCTAGTCAAATACGAAGAATCTCAAGACAACTCCTAGAGTCATCTTAAGACTCGGGGGCTACGATGACATGACTCAGCAAATCTTGCCAGTTTCAGCAAATTTAGGAACCCCGGGACGATGAAGGGAAAGATAACCCGGTCCTGGAGGCTACTGCTATGTTGATGAAAATTTAAAGGCCATCAGAAAATTTCCGGCTCAAAAAGTATATGAAAAAATCCCGACTCAATGAAGAAGTTCCGGGTCATCAAAAAGGATTCCGGTTCAAAATCTGGTATAAGAAACATATCTCTCCCATAAAGTATTGAAGCTCTTAAATATCCAGTTTAACTTCCGGCTCAAGGGACGTCAGTCTTACTGAAGCTCTCAAATATCGGGTTTACAATCCGGTTCATGGGAAATCTGTCTCCCACAAAGCTCTGAAGCTCTCAAATCCGGTTTAAGAATTTACGGTTCAAAAAGAATTAATCTCTCGCAAGTTCGAGTTTAAAGGTCACCAGAAAATTTTCAGCTGAAAATGAAGATTCCGGTTTAGGATTCGGTTCAAGGGAAAGATGTCTCCCATAAAGCTTTGAAGCTCTCAAATTCCGGTTTAACTTCAAGAAGAAATATCTCTCGCAAAGTTCAATTTCTCAGAAAATTCAAAAGGGGCCAAAGAGAGTTTGTTGCACAGCACAACTCAAACATAGGCACCTGGCGAGCACAGCTCGGAAATATATCACTTGGGGGCTTGATCGTATTCGAACCATAGCTACACCTCTTGATCGGTGTAAGGCCACTAGGGAAATCACTTGGGGGCTTGGTTGTATTCGAACCATAGCTACACCTATTGATCGGCGTAAGGCCAATAGGAAATCACTTACGGGCCAAAGAGAGTGTTGCAAAAGCACAACTCAAACATAGGCACCCACTGAGCACATCTCACAAAGTTACTTGGGGGCTCTTTGTGCAAAGCAACAAAGAGTTTGAAAGGACCCTTGTAATTGGCTATCAAGCCCGGCTTGGAAGCCAGGTGTATTCACCTAAAACCCCGGGTTAACCTGCCTTCATCAAGTAAGCCACTCCTTTCCAGGTAATCCTGACATGACCCACCGAACGTTTGACAAGTCAATCTTATACAGACCCTGAACTTGTCAAAGTTAAAACGACGATTGGTTAGTTTGAGGCCCATCATGAAAGGCTCTGCGAAATGGTTTAACTAAGTGGCCAAGCAGCCCATGAAAAGCCTCGAATTTGGGCCTGGCAGCCCTTGAAAAGCCTCGACTACACGGTTTTATTTGCCTTTGTCAAGATTTTTCTCTTTGGATAAGATTTTATGTTGAACCGGCGTCTATCGACCCGGCATGGCTATCGGTCATCAAATTAAACCCAGTGTTTGTTAAACAGGCTTGGCTTTCAACTATAAGTTTTTAGTACACAATCAATTATAACCGGTGTTTGTTAACCCGGCCTGGCTTTGATTACAAGTTGCCAGGATGATCATCCAGTGTTTATTACAACCCGGCACAATTTTCTTACAAACCGGCAAAATATGAGGGGAGTTATCATACTCAAGATTTGGGTTATCACCCTTATTACAAAAAGTTGGTAAACCAATGATGTGATTCAATGTCAGAGGTATGATATATTTCATATTTGATTATTCTTAAAGTGCAGCCTTGGTTATAAACCCGGGTTATATGTTGGGCATTATGACCCGTCCGGCGATAAACCGCCAGGACACTTTAAACTTGTTGTATGTAGAAACAGGTTGAATAAAGCATAATCACCGGCGTTTATTAACCCGGCCTGGCTTTAAGACGATAAGTCGCCAGTATATGATGAGAAATTATCCGGTGTTTGTTAACCCGGCCTGGCTTTGGACTATAAGTCGCCAGTATATATTTGGATTGCGCCATTGGAATCATGCGCTCATACATCATTGGATTATATTATTCAAATCTTCAAATAGCCAACATGGCTGGATTTTATTATGGTTATCAATAACCAGTATTATGATTAAGGTTTTCAAAGTCGCTTTAGCGCAATGGCTATCATATCATCAATGGATATGATTTATTCCATAATTGAAGGAATAGCCCCGAGTTGCTGCAGGCTTACAACCTGGCACTTGGGGGCTATATTATTCAAGTTGAGATTACATCAAATATGCAAGTCTCATGTCGCTGCAAGCATGCACCATGACACTTGGGGGATAATGCAAAGTCATTTTTTTGCTCATCTTATTGAAGACCCGACTCATCATATTATAATGAGCCGACCCTTGGGGGCTACCAATTTCTCCTGTCAACAATTCAAGGTACACAAGTTAAATCCATTATATTGAAGGGTCCATTGCTCAGTTGGTAAAGCACAAGGCTCTTAACCTTGTGGACGTGGATTCAAGCCCCATGATGGGGGTTACATCATGTGATGTTATTTTCATTGAAGTATATATCAAATCCCAGCTCAATATTATCTTACTGAGCCGGCCCTTGGGGGCTACATAGTTGTTGTTCAAATTTTACATGATTATATTCACAAAGTCCCTGCTCATTATTGCATAATGACCCGGCCCTTGGGGGCTATATTGGTTGAAGTTTTTATGAGCATAAGGCAATTTCAAGTCCCAGGTTGTTGCAAGCATGACAACCCGACACTTGGGGGCTACATATATGAAGTATTCAGTTTTTTGCTAGTGACTGAGATGAACAACATGGATTTCTTCAAAGTGGCAGTAATTATATGGAAGCAAGTCTCAAATCATCACTTTGTTCTGTTCAAGACTTGGGGGCTACAGGTAATATGGATATAAGGGAGAAATATCTTCCGATTTTCAGTATGACCCGGCATCACCAACCATTATGACCTGGTGTCTGCAACAATCATGAACCGGCATTGGCAACAATCATGAACCAGCATTGGAAACAATCATGACCCGTAATTATCAATTTTTATAACCCGGCGATTTTGGAAATCATAGATCGGCAAGTTCTACATCTTCAAGCCGGCTGAATATCAGTTGAATATTTGAAACCCAATATTTTTGTCAAAGCAGAGCATTGAAGGCCGATTCAAATGGATTCTTTATTTACAATATTTCTTCTGCAAGCAAATTGATTATGAAGCTGGTCTATGGACTCGGATTTTCTAGAAGGAAGAAATGACAAGGATTTAAGGATGATCAAGCGCCGGTTTATAAGAATCTTTAACCCAGAGCACAAGCTGCCAAGTTTGTTCTTCTGTTTATTTTACAGGATCTGTTTAACATGGATGAATCCAAATTAAACTGGGGGCTAATGTCAGGGATATACCCCGTGGTATGAACCGGCCAGAAATATGACCCGGCCGGACTTGGCGGCTTGCTTGAGACCCGGTTTACACTGGGTGATTCACTGGCGACCCACCCTAACCTGACGGTTTACAAGCAACCTACCTGAACATTATGATTCACTGGTAACCCGGCGGGCGGGACATACGGAGGACAAGGCCCAAGGCCCAGAAGGCCGGTTTATGTTAATGGCGGGCCGGTTTAAGAGGAAAGGCGTGAGGAATATTTACCTTACAAGGAGTTAAGACCCGGACTTGTATCCGGTTTGTATTAGAAGGTAGACTAGTCCTAATCCTAATAGGACTCCACATGTAACCCGCCCCTTCAACTTATATAAGGAGGGGCGGGGCTCCCCAAGAGGGACAAGAAACAAGAAACAATCTCTAGGGCTAGACACAACTAGAGGAGCGCCGGTTCATGGCGACTCCCTCATGAGCATAACGAGACCTAGCCACAAACAGCATGTAGGGCTATTACCGGATGATGTTTCCCGGGGCCCGAAGCTGTCTAAATCCTTGTCTTGTGTGTTGCGTCTCTCGTCCCGATCAACCCCTCTCAAGCTACCACATAGATGTGTTGGCCTCGCGACTAAGTCCTGACATTAAGGATATCTGACGTGTTAATTCCACGACAGTATCCATGACAGGTATGAGTATTTATTATTAATGGTTAATTTAAGGTGGCTACTTAAATACACATCTGGGTGGATTGTTTGTGGGCAGCTGGAGAATCTAGTGTTGTCCTAGGATATCCCAGGGTTTTGTGTGATCATCCTAAGGTCCGCCACCCAGACTCAAAGAGATCATAAGATTATTCATGCTAGAAACTTCCGTGTGCAGCCACAATCTATTATGGGCTTTAGCATAGTTGATTACGTTGCATGACCTCTTTCAGTGGTCGGCTAGCAGATGTAGGGGAAAGTAGGTGTAACTGTCCATCCAGAGTAAAGAGTGATTGTTTCTGAAAGACTGTGTCTCGGTCATCCGTTTCTCAAACACCATTTAGTGCGAGAATCCCAACGGAGGAGATCGAGTATTGTGGGGAAAAGTGCGCAAACCTCTGCAGAGTGTACAAACTAATCATGGTTAGCCGTGGCCCCGGTTATGGACATCTTAAGTATCTGGTTCTTGGATTATCATGTTGATCTCATCACTCTGAAGTAAATAATTTGATTGGGTTAATGATGATGCTTAATTGGGATTGAGTTGGAGGAACCTTCTCAATGTTTAACAACCACCATGATAGTTAAATAAATTTATTCCTTTGTTGTAGGGAAAAATTGGCTTTATGCAAAAACTGTAACCATAGAGCTTTCCACCAGCCATATTGCATGTAGTGATAGCAATTATCTGTTCATTACTCTACGTGTTACATTGCCAGCATATTCCATGTGCTGACCTATTTCGGGTTGCAACGTTCAAGTTGCAGACTCTTCAGACGACGAGTAAGGTGCCATAGGTCGTGATTCTTTCACTCAGCTATGCCGTTGGAGTTGATGGACTCACTTTATCTTCCAAGCCTTCCGTTGTTATCGTTTTAGATGGCCTTAAGCCATATTATTGTAAAAATTCCTCTTTTGAGACATTTGATGTAATAAGTGTGTGATTGCAACTCTGTTATAAATCCTTGAGTACTGTGCGTTTCAGCATTACCGATCCAGGGATGACACTGATGCACAGAGATCAGACTGTTTGAGGTCTGGTCGCTACATTAGTACTCAAAATGTGTGACCAATAGTGTTGGTATTGAACTACGGTCACATGTATTTAGGAAAGATGGTAAGATTTTTACTATTTTTCCTCAGTGCATCTTTTGCATACATTATTTTTTAAGCTAAACTTTGCTAAGTATGTTACTATACGATGTTCTACAACAAGGACTCCCGATAATAGTTGTGCCTCAGTGGATCTCGACTAACGGTCGCATGTCAATTGTTAGTTTATGGGCAAGACATCCTACATTGCACACGAGTGCATTCAGGATTTCTATAACCGAGGAATGCTTAATAGTGAAAGACTGGAGCAAAATTGTGAATGATCGCAGAGAAGTACTAGGGGGGCAACAATCAGAAGCGCAACACACGATTAGGAGACAGATTCATCTGCATGCTCCAATATGATGAATCAGGAGAGGTACACATGTTCTATGCCATTTTACATGAGAGGGAGAGAGCAGCAGGAGTGATTAGCTAATTCCTGCTATTCGTACTTGTCGTCTCATGTTCGTGTTTCGTCCTCAACTTAATTATTAGTGATTTGCTTTTGTGCTTTTAGTTATGAACGCTTATAATAATCTCATGACCATGTTGAACTCGATGATATCTTTGCTTTTTGTACAAGTGAATGTTTCTTCTTTAAGCTACTGTTGATGGTGATTACATAATGATGATAAAAATAGTGGTAATGACTATTTTTCTAGCTACTGTTGGTGGTGATTACATAATGA
>NC_057813.1:612092265-612098713 GCF_018294505.1 Triticum aestivum
GATGATGATGATGAGTTATTATATAATTTATGAAAGGGAAAATAAATGGAAAACAATCCCTAAATTAAATGGAAAACATAAAATTAAAGGGAAAATAAATAATAAAACCAAAAATTCCAAATCTTTTAGTACCGGTTGGTGTTACCAACCGGTACTAAAGGGCTCCCCGCCCCTGGCGCTGGCACGTGCCACGTGATGGCCCTTTAGCGGCGATTCATGTAGAACTGGTACTAAAAGAAGGGGAGGCTTTAGTTCCCACTCTTTAGTACCGGTTACAGAACCGACACTAAAAGGCCTTACGAATCGGTGCTATAGCCCGGTTCTGCACTAGTGTTGGTATATGGTTATCACTTCTACCACAAAATAGAAGGAGTGCCAAATAGTAGGGGCCGAGACACATGCACAAACATGGAGCTTAGTGGTCATTTGATTTTGAAATATTCAAGCAAAGCTAGAAAAAAATACGAAACTTGGTTGTCAAGATATGGCACCTAGTAGCTGTTGTAAAAATATGAGAATGTCTTGCAAAAGTTATCACATAGGCTTCTTAGAAATTGGACAATCTCCGAGGAAGAATCTAAGTTTTGAGAAGGAACGGATCAGGTTGGCACGTGAAGCTACAACTGCTTCATCCATTGGAGTTGAACCTTTTTTGCACTCAACATACACCATTACATGTAACATGTCAAAATTTAGTATGTAACATATTGAAATAATATATTTCACACATTTCAAAGTTGTTTCACATATTTCAAAAATCTATTTCATGCATTAAAAAAAATGTGTTTCACATATTTGAAAAATGATTTCACGCATTGAAACAGAATTTGTATCACATTTTCAAAAAATTGTTTCACACATGGAAATAAATCTATTTCACATTTTTTGAAAATTATTTCACAAACTGAAATAAAATCTATTGTCCATATTTCAAAAAACGGTTTCACACACTGAAACAAAAACTATTTTACATACTTAAAATATTTGTTTCACACATTTAAACAAATATCTCACTTTCACATGTACTAAAATGGCAATTTCAACATGTGAAACTGATAATTTTGATATGTGAAATTGATATTTATTCAATATAGTAGCAAAAGGTAAATAAGTTTGAAATGTATCCAATTTTGGCATTGTTGTAAGGGTCGTGTCATCGGGAATTCAAATATGTAAAGCATTCATCGGGTTTTGGCATGGTTGTACATGACCTATATACCAGTTAGGCTCATAGCCGTGAGTATACGTGATGGAAAAAAAGAAAGAAAAATCACTGCCAAAACGGAACTAAAACATGCCAAAACCCTTCTAATCTTACTAGTGGATGTGTACGTGCAATGCACGTTAATTTAAAAGTATATTAAGTGCATTTAGATATTAAGTAGTAAGATATTATTTTTGCGTGTTTTTATATGATTAGAAATATATTTGGCATGAAATTAACTGCATGCTAAACGTGTTGAGCGCTCCACACTGAAGCAGTGTAGGTCATTGGATCTGCCCTTTTGGTGTTTTTATATTGGTATAGATAATTTTGACCTCTAACGATCTCGTCACGAGAAAAACATGATGATCCTCGTTCAAGCGGGTAAATGCATGTTTCACATGCTAAGAATTTCTAGGTAATTACGCAGCGTCTCGTGTGCCCGGCGGGCAATATATATAGCATTCCTAGCTATGGCAGGTGAAGTATCCCCATCCAAAGGCGGCGGGTCAAGCATCGCTACCGCAAGCAATGACGTCCCCATAATTACACCGTGCAGGAGTAGCGCGCCATGCCTATCCTACCTAGAACACCTGACGTGAGACGGCCGCCCCGCGCCATGCCAACCCAAGCGTCACTCCATTATAAACTCTAGGGGGTGCGTGCTTCGACCAGCAGCAGCAGCCAGCTGTGGTAGGCGGTAGCTAGGTCGAAGACAAGATAGTCTCCGTGCTCATCCATCATCTTCCATGGCGCCGCTGCACTTCCTGGTCGTCGCGTTCCCGGGCCAGGGCCACATCAACCCGGCGCGCGCTCTGGCTGAGCGCCTCGCACGGGCCACGCCGGGCGCGCGGGTCACGCTCTCGGCCTCCGTGTCCGCGCACAGGCGCATGTTCCCCTCGCTGGCGTCCCCCGACGACGAGGTCCACGACGGCGCCATCTCCTACATCCCGTACTCGGACGGCTACGACCACGGCTTCAGCCTCTTCGCCGGCGACGGGGACGAAGCGGAGAGGTACGTGGAGGCGTTCGGCCGCGTCGGCCGCGAGACCTTCTCGGCGGTGCTGGACCGCCTCACGGCGCGGGGCCAACCCGTCACGTGCGTCGTGTACGCCATGCTCATGTGGTGGGCCGCCGAGGTCGCCCGTGAGCGCGGCGTGCCCCGGGCGCTCTACTGGATCCAGCCGGCCACGATGCTGGCCGTGTACTACCACTACTTCCATGGGTACGAGAGGCTCGTCACGGAGCATGCTGCCGAGCCGGGGTTCACGGTGTCTATGCCGGGCCTCCCGCAGATGGCGATCCGTGACCTCCCGAGCTTCTTCACCAATCTTACGGATGGAAGGTTAGTTGCGGCGTTCGGGGACATCCGCAGGACGTTCGAGCAGCTGGACCTGGACGTCGACAGTAGCAGCAGCGCTGGAGGAAGCAGACGAGCCATGGTGCTCGTGAACACCGTCGAAGAATTAGAAGCCGGTGCACTCGCGTCGGTTCCTGCACTGGACGTCTTCCCCGTCGGGCCAGCCGTGGTGTCGCTCTTCACTGAGGGCGAGGGCGGCACGAGTGGCGCCGCCGCCGCAGTAGGAGATCTCTTTGAACACGACGAAAAAGGGTACATGGAGTGGCTGGACACGAAGCCAGCACGGTCGGTGGTGTACGTGTCGTTCGGGAGCATGGCGGCGGTGAGCAAGCGACAGAAGGACGAGCTGAAGCGAGGCCTCGCCGCGAGCGGCCGGCCGTACCTGTGGGTGGTGCGGAACAACAACAGAGACGATGGCTTTGACGACGCCGGCGACGAGCGGCGCATGGTGGTTGGGTGGTGCGACCAGGTGCGGGTGCTGTCGCATCCGGCCGTCGGGTGCTTCGTGACGCACTGCGGCTGGAACTCCACGCTGGAGACCGTGGCATGCGGCGCGCCGGTGGTCGCCGTGCCACAGTGGTCCGACCAGGACACGAACGCGCGCCTGGTCGTCCAGTGGGGCATCGGCGTGCGCGCCGCGACCGACGTTGACAGGGTTCTGGAGGCGGGGGAGCTCTCAAGGTGCCTGGAACTGATCATGGGTGACAGGGTGGAGGGCGCCGCCATACGGGCGAGCTCGGCGACGTGGAAGGCGAAGTTGCAGCAAGCGATTGCGGCCGGCGGCTCATCCGGTCGTAATCTGAGGACTTTCCTGGACCAATTTGCGAATGATGCTTAGAAGCATTTATGTACTATGCGTCCTCGTTTTGTTCTACTAAAGTAGCCTTGTTTCCGTATGATATTCTCCCACTAAAATGAGCAACTCAGCTCCTGTAAAAACCTTCCGTCCATGGAATAGTATATTTTAGGAGAAGTTGTCTATTTCCTCAGTCCCTTAAACATATTCCTCTACCAATAATATTCCTCTATTTTTTTTTCTATTTTCCATTAAACATGCCTAGAGCCCGCAAATCAGTGTCATGGCAGCGTTGCCCGTCACTATTGCCACACAAGCTGGGTGGCCAACGGTGAGGTCCTAGCGACGGCGGCGCGTACGTGGTGGTGAGACGGCGAGCTGTGGCGCGGGGAGGCAAGGGTGGCGTGGCCCCGTGGGAAGGCAGGACGGTCAGGCGGTGCAGGAGGCGCGGCATGGCGTGGCGCCCGTGGCGTGTCATGCCTGGACCGTGCGACGGCGGGCCTGGCAACGGCGCGCGAGGGGTGTCCAGGTGGTTTGAGTCCGCCAAAATTATACAAGAGATTATCTTTTCGTAAATGTGAGAGGGGTGGAGGCAAATATATAGGACCCTAATAATGTTCACACGTATGGTGGGAGTGACATCAGCACACACGCCCTATAACACACAGACTACATCACTTCATCGCGTGCATGCATATAAGAATTTTTCGGAAATACTAATGCCCACACGTGTGGGCATTTGCATCTCGCCCACACACGTGGATCCATGTCCGTTTGTGGTTGAACGAATCTTAGCATGTTTGTGGTGCACGTAGGACTGGGCTGGTGTGCGGGCATTCATCTGGTCACCCACACGCCCGTTTCACCACACAGGAGGGCCGGTGTGTGGGCGTTTAGCAGTTCGATCACACGTCTGTATGCACTCACACACAAGGGCTGGTGTACGGGCATTTGCCATCTCGCCCACACGCCCGTCGCCTTTCCCACACCCAAAGTTGTCAGTTGTCATGTGTTTTGCAGTGTACATGGCAACTACCCTAGTGTGCTTGTAAGCAGATGACAATTCTTTTTTTTTACCCAAACATGTCAGTTGCCATGTGTTTTGCAGGGTACACGGCAACTGCCTTAGTGTGCTTATAAGCAGATGGCAACTCTCTCTTTACCCGAAACATGTTATTTTGCCATGTCTCATTGTAGCGCTACATGGCAACTGCCTAGTGTTAGTAGGTGGCAACTCCTAAGATTTTCAAATCATGACAACTATAGTAAAACAGACCATACATGGAAACTGCCTAGTGTTAGTAGGTGGCATCCCCTAAAGTTTTCAAATCATGGCAACTATAGTAAACCAGATCATACATGACAACAGCTGCAGTTGTTCACAATGGCATCTGCCACTTGACCTGAGATGGCAACTGCAGTTGAGCAACCATGACAACTGTAGTTGTACGACATGGCAACTGTAGTTCAGCGACATCGCAACTGCAGTTAAACGGACATTGAAGAGGGTCGGAACCATGACAACTGCGGGGACGCATGGTGACTGTCACGCGGGCGTGCGGGGCCGTGAGATAGGTGGCTGAGAGAGGTCGTCCGGACGTTATTTATTTTGCCCGCGCGTAGGCGTGTGAGAGGGAACAGCGAGGAAAAAAAGAGGCATGTGGGCGCTAGTTGTTTTGCCACACATAGACGTGTGGGCTTGTCCTCTTAGACACCACACAAAAAAACGTGCGGCCAGATCCCTTAACGCCCACACGTGTGGGCGTTATCGGCGTCCGATTTTTTTTGAATTTCTAGTTGTTAAACTGTTTTTATCTCTTTAATGAAAAATTGGATTGAAGATCCGTTTTCATCATTAAATCCATCATGAAGAGATCTTTAAAACTAGATCTCATATCAATATATTTCGATGACTTTTAAAAGTTGTCATGTATACTGCACATGAATTGCCATCGTGTTTACACTGAGGTTTCCATGTTATGTTTCAGCTATTTTTTTCTACATTTAAAAATAAATTTTGACATATTATAAAGCGGGGAATTAAGAAACTAGACTTGTCATGAACCATAAACTAAAATTTTCACGATACATGCACTTAAAATTGTCGTGGTTCATATAAAAAATTATTTTCATGGTCGAAGTACTAGAATTGTCATAGTCAAAATACTAAAATTGTCATGCTCTCTAAACTAAAATCATCACATGGCAACTTTAGTGTAACACTATGGCAACTACAGTATAAACATCATGGCAACTTTTGTCAAAAAAATCATCGAAACATATTAACACGTGATCTAGTTTGGAAGATCTCGTCGAGACGGATTTAATGGTGAAAACGGATTTTTAATTAGATTTTTTAATTAGGAGATAAAATATTTTTAAGCCGAAAACCAAAAAAAATCCCGCTGATATCATCTATTTTGATGTGGTAAAATGAATGGTACCGGAGGCGTTTGTGCCATGTTGCTTCGTGCCGTATGTGTGGATGTTAACATTTGCGAGTATATATGGGATCCTGTAAAAAAACTTGGGTTCATGGAGGTTTCAAAGGGCTATTTTTGTCCAATAATGCTAAACATATAAAGGTTTACATGCTTTTACACGCTGACTAAGATCATTTTAAACTAACTAACCTCTCCCCCTAACTTTTATGGGGGCGGGCCACTTCTCCCCCTTAATCTTCAATCAAAACCCACCTTTATGTAAAAGCATGTATCCTTTTGTACGTGTAGCATTATTCATTTTTGTCTCAACTTCTCGTAAAGAGGGATAGGAGAACTGTATTTTTAACATAATACAAAGCAGATGTCCACATACACGTACATACACTCATCCTACCCCTTTGAACACCTTCGTAGTCGATGGAAACATCTCCTCCCACCGAACGAACATCGCCGGAATTCTTGAAATGAATCCAGATAAATGGGAGCACCAATGTCAAGCCTTGTACTTAAAACCCTTTTGGGTTTATTCCACCGCAAGAGATCTTAACCATTTGAGCTACCCTCGGTTCCCTAATAGGAGAGCTATTGAAGTTGCTCTAACATGCACAATTTTCTCTTGTTCATATTCATGAAACCCTAGAATT
>NC_057813.1:612098967-612101076 GCF_018294505.1 Triticum aestivum
ATTGCCGGCGCTAAAAAATAGCCCAGTTGCGCCCCCATAAGCCCATTTTTCATTGGTTAGGCCTGAATTTGGTGCCGGCGGCCCCGGGACGAACCTGGCGCACTGGGGGCACCCGGGGGCACCGGGGGAAGCGTTTTTGCCGCGAAAGCTTGGTGGGGTCGCCGAGTCAGCGGACGGCCGCGTCTCGCCTTCCTCATCGCCTCGGTTTCCCGCGGGGAATCAATGCTAAGGCTTCCACCGGTCAGCCTTCCATTGATTCCTCACGGGGGGCGCAGTGTGGGAATGTGCCCCCTCCCGCCACGCCTCCCACCATGCGTACACATGCTTGCCGCCCCCTCCCTTGCCGGTGAACGCACTCGCCCGCAGCCTCTCTCTCTCTCTCTCTTTCTCTCTCGCCGCCGACGCCCCCATCTCGTCTCCCTCTCTCACCGCATGTACGACCCGCCGATGGGAGAGCAGTTCCCGGCGACAAAGCGGCAGCCAACGGCTTTGACCGCCGCCACCTGCACGAGTGGGAAGCCCACCTCCTCCACTAGGCAAACTACGCGGCGCCGCCTGACATGCGCGTGCCGGGGCCGTGGAGGCTCAGTGCCGGAGGCATCCTCGTTCCCCCGCAGCCGATCGAGGCCGACCCCTTCCACGCCGAGATCGAGCGTGTTCGGGCTTCTCTGACGGAGGAGGAGCGGGACCTCCCGGAGTACGCCGCCGATGCCCACGCGCACTGGGCGGCGTACTTCCAGCGTCGCCACGAGGAGAAGCTCGCCTTCACCAACCACACCCTCGGTGATAAGGGGGCACAACAACAGCGACGACCGCCGCTTGTGGCGGGGCGCCCCCGGTCGCACGCTCCATGCCGTCCTCGAGTACCTCGAGGGCAGCAACGATCCGCCGCTCGAGTACCCGGCGGCCCCGGCCCTCCACCGGAGTGGCGACCCATGGCTGTCGAGGCGCATGGTGGGCGGGTCCTCCTCCTTGTCCTCCTATTCCTCCTCCCGCTCCTCCAGGTCGCCGGCGCTCGTCAGCGTCAAGGCCGAGCCCGTGGAGACGCTGCTGGGCCGACGCACCCGCGGCGCCCCCTCGTCATCAGCGAGGGCGGTCATGCCTCCTCTATTCCTCCTACCTCCTGCCTCGTCAAGCCTAAGACGAAGCCGGGGCTCGCTGCCGTGAAGACCGAGCACGATGACATGGCCGCCATCAAGTGGGCACGTGAGGACTGGGCCCGGTTGGAGAGGGACGGCCGCGGTGTGAAGAAGGAGGGCGGCGACGACTACGACGCCTTCAGCAAGCTCTTCGGCCTGTTGGCGTGCGCAGGCGGCGGTGGCGTGGCAGCAGTACTTTTTTTTCTTTTTTTCTTTTAGTTTATGCTTTCAATATGTAAGAAGACGATGGAACGCCCAAATATCGCCCAATCTGTTTCGTGTTTGCCCGAATTTTGTCCGACTATGTTTTGAAAAACCTTTAGAAAACGTCGCCTGGGGGCGACCTGGGGTAGCGGCTGGGAACCCGATCGCTCCCACACCCAAATTATGGCCGGTTCCATCCCCTGGGGGGCGAACGGCGGGAGATGCTCTAAGACTAGATTTATAGTTCCTCCTGGCAAAGAAAGATTGTACTATCTCCCTTTCATTTATCACTATACTAACAGTTTGATCAACTTGGTACAATACAATTTATATATCACAGAAAAATATCATTAAAATATTGTGATATAACTTGGTACAACTTTCTTATGCTATACCTTTTGGGATATATTACGATATAACTTTTGGGATATATTATTTGTATTATATTGGCTAAATTGTCAGTATTCGGATACGCCTAGGCCTAATAAATCATAAATGGGGTTGTGATATTTAACTAAGTTCAATAGGAAAAATCTCCGCAAAAGAATGTTCATTAGGAAAAAGACTAACTTTAACATGATCCCTATTACCTCCTCCTTTTATATATAAATAAGGTAATAACATTTAACTCTTACCTTCTTATCTTTCATGTGAGCTATGAGAAAACAGTTGTGAACCGATAACTGTGAGAAAGTTGAAACTAGCTTGTTTGGCTCAAACAACTATGATACTGTGGATTTGATAGTAGTTGTCTCTCTCTCTCTCT
>NC_057813.1:612101417-612128130 GCF_018294505.1 Triticum aestivum
CTCTCTCTCTCTTTTTGCGGGAGATACTACTTGTCTCTAATGATCCCGATCCGATAGACTAGAAAAACGCACGAGGAGGAGTTGTATACATGTGTAATTCAACACTTAACCATCCAAACAGACAAGATTTGGAATTATCACTCCTCTTGAATTCCATGTGCCAAATATAAGAACATCCAAAGACTAAAATTGACATTAAAACTCAATATCAATGTCATGAGACTTTGGCATTTAAAAAAAACAGAGCCTTGGAGTTGCATTTAAAACAACCCTCATTTCATGTTTTTTAGATAATAACTATGTGCCGAGCGAAGGGAGAACTTACGAGATATTTTTGATTTTGTGCTATGGGCATCTTCAACACTCACCCTCAAATATCCCGCATACGTCCGGACCGTGCAGTCCGGAAGTGTTCTGCCATCCAACGCAGGCCTGTAGTAGTATGCCGAGCGGTCCAGATGCACTTTTCCCCGCAAAACGGAGACAAAGTTGGCCGGGGGGGGGGACTTTGCGGGAGTCCGGACAGCAGCCATATAGGACTCCGACATCACCGGCTCACTCGCGGTCCCATTTTCTTCCAATCCGCCCCTTCTCCCCTCTTACTTTGCATCTCCACCCTCCTCCTCCGACGCCGCTGTTGTACCTCCATGGTCGGCACACAGGAATTGCCGGACCTCCGCACCGATGCGCCTGCTCACCTTTTACGGCGGCGGCGTCCACCCAGGACATGTCTGTAGGTAGGTACACACCCCCCATCCCCGGTCACCACGGCAGATAGGTGTTTGGTCAAATGCCATTGAGCTTATTTTCGAATGTAATGTGGGTGTTTTAGAGTACGAAGGATGGCGGGGTACTCGACAATGGAGGATGAGTTCTTGTGCGGTGTGTGTTGGCCGTATCCGCGGATTTCACAGGCAGGAGCAAGGGGGGACCTTCTGACAGCACGTGCAAAAATCCTTTAACGCAAAAGCACATTGCTCCCTACGACATGCACATCATTTATGATCGCAGTGTGAGGTCGTTATCGTATCGATGGTATGCCATCCAGATCCCCGTCGCCAAATTTTGTGGCATGGTTGATATGCTGGAGGCAAGATGGCCATTGTGCGCGCCAAATAAGGAGATCATAAGTTTTGGTTCTTCTTGCTCAACTTGTTGATTAATTCATTCATTCAATGTTACTCTACACATTGTGTAGCGGGCACACGTTGCCATGATGTACCACAATATAGAGGAGCGGCCATTTATGCAGATGCACTGTTGGATGAAGCTGAAGGGATAGTATGTGTGGAACGACAGGATCCGTTCATGAAAAACTTGTTGAACATCCCTTTAATCTCGTTGAGTTTGAACTATTGTTGTACTAGACTTATTTGCATGCTATGTATATATGGATGATTTGTGCTAATTTTTATCCGAACTTTGATGAAACCCGTCGTGTTTGCATGGATTTGGTCCAGTTAGTTTAAATAGTGGTTGAAATGTATCCGGGCAGCGCTGGGTTGCCGGCTCCAGCATCCGTGTCCTGTCCGCGGACTGGTCCCGCCTATCCGCGGACGGGTGCCGAAGGAAATTTGCAGGTCAGCGTTGGAGATACCCTATGATTTATATCTAGCTCAAAATATAGTTGCCATCTTTTTTTCTCATTACTAGTCGAGAGATATAGTACACAGGTTTCTTTGACATCCATGCTGGCGCTTTTTTCTTCTCCTGCTCCACCGATGGCGCCGGCGGCCTTCTACTCCCTCCGTTTTTGAATATATGTCTTTTTAGAGATTTTAACAAGTGACTACATGCGGAGCAAAATGAGTGAATCTACACTTTAAAATATGTTTAAATACATTCTTATGTTGTAGTCCATTTGAAATGTCTAAAAGGACTTATATTGAGGAACGGAGAGAGTATATGCTGGGTGGAAGAGGAACGGAGGAAACTGTCTGTTGACTTCAGAAAACGTGTATGCATGTAGTACTCCCTCCGTTTCTAAATATTTGTCTTTTTAGACATTTCAAATAGACTACCACATACGGATGTACGTAGACATATTTTAGTGTAGATTCATTCATTTTGCTCCTTATATAGTTATTTGTTGAAATATTTAGAAAGACAAATATTTAGGAATGGAGGGAGTACATGGGAAACTCCTTCCAACAAGGATCTGGTCGGCAATGTCGTTGTTGGCTCAAAATAAAATTACCTCGCAGAACCTCTTCTCCTCGTCCTCGAGGGTGGTGGCGCAGTGGTACAGCATATATCAACCGAAGCTGAATTGCTAGCATCATCCTGGGCCTGTATCAATCGAAGCTGAGTTGCTAGGATCACTCTGGAGCTGAGCCGGAAGTCTGATTCCTATATTCAACGTACACCAGCTCAGACGCTAGCAATTCAGAGTACATGCAAGTCTGGGCTCGTGTACGAGTGACCGATTGGATGCTTTGTTGTTGGCGTAGATGGATCAAAGAGTCCAGAGAGCTGGTGCGATTTCATCTCAAACGTCGTTTCAATGATAATGTGTCTGTCAGAACAGTTTCTCCAATAATTGTGTCGGTGCCTTCCTTCGTAACGGTATGGTGTTCTTGTACTCATGCGACTGTACTGTTGTAGAGCCCGGACATCAATATGTTTATGAGGCGAGGCATCATTTTGTCCATCCGACGGTGTGGTCACCGATGCATCATTCTGATTGTGTTCATCTCATGGACCAACATTTCCGTTTTGCACTGAGGTTCTCTCTTTTAGAAATCTTTCTATAAACTGAGTTCTCCTGTAATTTGTATTTTGTTTAGATAATTAATATATGCATCGGAAATTCGCAAGGGCACACAAGTGCGGGGGCACGCACCTGTCAAGCCCTGCCCGCAGCTCGATTGCCTCGCGGTTCGCAAAATAGTTGGACCCCGCATGAGGCCCGAATAAATTTGAAGTTTTAATCGTTGAAACTTATGATTGTGCATCTGAAAATTCGGATTCTGGGTTGCAAGTATCAAGTTTCGGAGTTGAATCTTTAAGCGGTTTTTTTGGCTGCAGGTACTAAAGTCATGATTTTATCGGTCATTCATACTAAGTTTCAAGAGTTACTTAACATTTTTTTTATATCGTCAAAACATATTCAAAATGGATCTTATTTGAAAACTCTCGTCACGGAAAACATGAATATAAAAACATAACTTAATTTAGACTTTTTATTCAAAAGATATAAAAGTTTGAAAATCGCAAGTCGAAAGAAAAAGCACGCGCGAAGGACTCGCTGCTCCCACACATGCATGCCCCAAATCCTCTCCCATATTTGCGCAGAGAAGAAAATAATGTGAATCATCTGCCGATAATCAATTTGGCTCTAGGGAGCACATGACCCCGTGTGCCAAAAATGAATTTTACTATTGTCAAAAAAATTGAAAAAATAGATGTGTTTATTGTCACACCCAAATGGTACATGCAAATTTGTAGGTGAAAAACTTAAGCATTTTGACCCATGCTAAAAAAGCAAGTCAAATGCCAAATGTTACCTCCAAATGCTACACTTAATTTTGTTTTTTAACGATGAAGCACTGCTATCCCATATGGCATGAAGATTGTTAAGCACACTTGCCACACTAATATAAACGTCTACAAAAAAAATCAAAATTTTCAGATTTTATTTACTATTTATTTGATTTTACTGTTTATTAGGGAGCATACGTCCGAATCATGTGTACATACGTAATACGTGAATTGCACTTGCACTATACCCCCGTTCCAAAATATGAGATGTATTAGTTTTTCAAAAGTCAAACATGTGCATGTTTGACTAGATTTTTAGAAAGAAGTATCAGTATCTACCCAAATTCGTATCATTAGATCCATCAAGAAATGTATTTTCATATTTTATTTATTTCATTTTTAGAAGTTAATATTTTATTCTATGTCAAACGTAAATAAGTTTAACTTGCATGAAAAATGATGCACCTTATATTCTGGAACGAAAGCACTACAATAGAACTTACATTGTGCCGGTAGTCCAGCCGTCCTATAGAATTTCCAGCTCGTTAATCCACCTTCAATGTATGAAATGACTAGCAGTAATCATGAGAAAATGCATCTCAAAGAGTATCCTACACATCAAAGCTCACTCTATTATCTTTTTTGTGTGTGTGAAAAAGATCATATCTATTGGAAAAGTTCACCGGAAGTACAATGCATCTCAACATAATAAAAACTACATCGTATTCTGAGACCACCGAACTACCACTACTACTGTCACAAGCCACTGACGTGTTGTCGTCGCTGTTCCCTTGCCGGAACCAGTTTGACCTTATCGATGACCCACGGAAAGTTTTCATGCACGTGCCCCTAAGGACCAGCACGCTAGAACCGTTTTCGTCATCATTGAACCCTTGCATATATATGAAGCACCCGACACCAAATCTTGCCACAAGACGAGAAAGAGAAACCCTAACCTCATCGCCTGAAGGAGACGAAAGGAATCTACGAAAGAGCTCCATCGACTACGTTTAGATGGACGAACTTGAGGAGGATCAAAGCCCGGAAGACAAACATGAAGAAGAAGCAGCACCATCCGCCGGAGCGCCGCATGTGCGAGGACTAAAAAAAATCTAACCTAAACTACTAACCGGAGCGGAGGCACCGAAATTCCCCTTCCGGCCACTGGCTGCCGGAGCGGCAGGCAGAGGGAAGGCAAATCCATGTGCTTTTGATAAAAGAGTGAAGTCTGGAGGGGAGGGTTTACCCTAGCCGCCTAGGGTTACAGGAGGGTAGTAGTGGAAAACAAGAGGAAGTCATATTATCCTGTGCTTATAAATAAAGCTCACTCTATTATCAAAAGCACACATGCCGAGGAACACAACATTATGAGTAGGGTTACCTACTAATATGCACCAACATGTGAAATCCACAACACCTAGCGTGATGTAAACATTGTTGTGCCCACATCCAAGGAATGACATCCAAGTTGTTGGCCCTCACAAAGGAGAGGAATTTGCCCACGAGTTGCGATGAACCGGCACGGTGGCCATGAGAGAGGAGAATCGATCTCGCCATGCCCCTCGGTGGCTTGCATCGGTGGCCGTGGCGAGCCCTTCACCTCCTCGCTCCTCCCCTCCTCCGCCCTTCTCCCTATTTCCTCACATGCCTTTGATTTGCTTCTCTAGCTCATCTTTCTGTGCAGGTGTATATCGATATGGTTTCTTATGTACTTGCATTGACCCAGGTATTAGTGAAATTGAATGATCAAATGGTCGAGAAACATGCAACTTAGTCGGTTCTTGGAAGGTGTTTGCATACTGATCAAGGACACTATGGCGTTGTCGCGGTTATGAGTTCTTTCTTCCTATCCAATTGAATTATCTGAGCCACTTCTCCTTGTTGCACTAGGAAGTTTAGCTCTTTGGTGGAAATCTTGCGACAATAAGCAGTATTGTTCTTGACACCTTAGGGTAATTCGTTTTCCATCGTGTCCAAACCTCATGGTTTTCAGTCGCCAACCAATTCACATCTTGCTTTGTCCACATGCTTCCAGCCAGTCGATCCATACCGACAATCATGTGATAGCCAATTAATGGTAGCACCCACACATCAGTAACAAATTTGTCTTGTTGTACGCCCCAACAGAGGCTGGAAATTCCTAAAGTGTTGGTTATTTTGGAGCCATCAATAATTGTGACTTTGAATACAGGTAAGGTAGTAAGAGACGACTGTAACGATGAAACCAGATCAGAGTTGATAAAATGTCCAGAGCTACCGGAATCAACTAGAATCAACACTTGGTGTTCACCTATATAATCTTAGAGGAGCATAGTTTTCGTAGATTGGACTCCGGAAGTAGCTGCCATAGACAAGCTCGTAGCTTGTTCTTCAGAAGTGTCGATGTTAGATGCAGAATTAACCTCCACTACCTCTAGTATGCCATTCTCCATCTGTAACGCCCCCGGTAATTCTTCCACAACTGCTCATGAAACTTAGCTTGGACACTTATGTTGTGGACTGTATTTACCCCCACAATTAAATCCCTCTAGCTCTGCGTTGTCCTCTTACACAGAACAACTTGTTGACTGGTTGTCTGGTGTTTAACTCTTGTACACGTCAGTTTGCACTTCGGCAGAATGTGGTCCCAACTGACCTGAGCTAGCAGTATTTGTTGGAAATATGAGCAATTTACCGAGTGATTTTATTAACAGAAATACTAGATAAAGCATGACTAGTGTAGCAGTGATAAAACAAGCCATGCGATTTGACAAAGAGAAGGTAAACAACATCTTCATATATGAATCGTAACTAAACATATCTTGAGCAGACAGTATAGCAAGTTGCATATATGAAATAGAGTCTAACATATCTAGGGAAAATACTAGAACAAGAATTGTAGCAGAACCTCTAATAGAAAGAGTACGGACACGTACGGGGTAGCAGCAGCAGAAGCGCTGGACTTGGGGTCGATGTCCTCGCCAGCCATGTCGTCGAGGAGGTCGTGGATGTCGGGGAAGTAGTCATCGTCGGGGAAGTAGTCGTCGGAGTCCGGGGCGTCCGTGACGAAGAAGTCAGTAGTCGCGCGAAGCGCTCCCCAAAAACCTTATCACCCTTCTCCCATACAGGACTCAAAAGGTGCGGTTTCGGAGGCCTACTGTCCCGACTCGCGGTGCACGCCACAAGCCGAGATGAGGAAGACAGCAGCAACGCAGAGATTGGAACCGGTGGCGAGAGGAAGGAGAAGTTCTGGTGCGTCTCTCTGGGAGGAGCGACCTCCCTTTTATAGGCGCAAGAGAAGGAGGCGAGAGGCTGCGCCGGGAGCTGAAGGGAACGCGGGAGACGAAACGAACAGGCAGCAGCCGAAGAGGTGCGCCGTTCAAATTCAGTGTCCAGAGACAGAAAAATGTTTCATCTTCCGAGTGACCTTTCGTATATCCATAGTGCGTGGCAAAAAATTAGACATCGGCTCGGCTCATTCCCGCCACCCGCGACGCGACGCGTCGTGACGAGGCGTGGCGTGGCGAGGCTGGCGGCGGAGGAGGAGCGCGCGTGGATGTTCCTCTTGTTCTCATGCTCATACAAGTGGGGAAAGAACCTCCCTTATAAGGAGGTCCAACTCCCACTCAACTAGCAAGGTGGAACTAAACTTTAGTAGTATCCCTTGCCTTGCACAAATGGGCTAAGTGGGCCTCTAGGATTTATTTAGGAATTTCTGAAATAGTTATTGGGTTGTCCCAAAATAGACTAAATTCTAGCAATCCCCCATCAGATCCCAGTGGCACATAAAATTTGCCTTTGGTTCCAAAACAATGTTTTATATACCGGTACTACAGTGGAGACTGTTAAGTTGAACTTCCACCTAGAACTCTATGCTACACTAGTAAGCAACTTGGACAGTGGACTGAACCTTGAACTGCAAGTTTTCTGCGAATCTAGCTTCACATAAATCCTTGACCGATATGTGGCTACTGTGGGTCTTCCCTGCGGGTGGAGCTTATGCGTCATACTTCAAGATCTTTCATGAGTTTACTAGAGAGAACCCTACTCTCATAGATTGCGACGTTCAACAATCAGACTCATATAGGTGCGTTCTTCAAAAGATATTCTGCAGGACAACATATCTGCTTCAAAGAGCCACTTAGAACACATTAAGATATACATCAACCTGCCATGCAGATTAGGAAAGTATTGCATCTTCATGGAGTGGTATTTTTAACCGTAAGGATACTCTCCTCCCAGTTGATCAACAGCTTGTCTTCCACATCTAATTCACGGGATCTCCGATCACAAAGAATAAGTTACCACTGTGAAGAACTCATATTGTGGGTCTCATACCCATCTCCCTCGATGCATTATCTATCACATTACATGGTAGACCCATAGTAAAAGGATCTGCCAGATTTTTAGACGTTTGGATATAATCCAATGCAATAACTCTGGAGTTTTTCATTTTCCTGACAGACTTTAACCTTCTCTGAACGTGTCTTGATGAATTCATGTTATCCTTTGAGATGCTCACTTTAGTGATCACAGTTTGATTGTCACAGTTCATAAGGATATCCGGTACAGGTTTCTCAACTACTGGCAAGTCATTCAAGAGCCGACGAAGCCAATCTGCTTCGACCGTAGCTGTATCTAGTGCTGTGAATTCTGCTTCCATTGTTGACCTCGTTAAGATAGTCTGCTTGCAAGACTTCCAAGAAACAGCGCCACCTCCATGAGTGAATACATATCCGCTCGTGGCCTTTATCTCATCAGCATCTGAGATCCAGTTTGAGTCACTATACCCTTCAATCACCTTTGGGTGCCCGGTGTAGTGAATTCCATAATTCGCAGTGCCTTTCAAATAACGCAAAACTCTCTCTAGAGCTTTCCAATGCACATCTCCTGGTTTTGAGACAAAGCGACTCAGTTTGCTAACAGCAAAAGAGATATCAGGTCTTGTAGCACTGGCTAAGTACATAAGTGAGCCAATAATCTGAGAATACTTCAATTGATCTCTAGCAATTCTTCGATTCTTTCAAAGCAGCACGCTAGCATCATATGGTGTTAGAGAGGGCTTGCAGTCATTATAGCCAAAGCGACTCAAGAACTTTTCCACATAGTAAGATTGAAGCAATGTAATCCCACCATCATCATCTCTCAACAACTTGATGTTCAGAATGACATCAGCCACTTCTAAATCCTTCATCTCAAAACAGCGAGATAGGAAATCCTTGACCTCCTTAATAACATTCAGATTTGTTCCAAAAATTAGTATGTCATCAACATACAAGCAAAGCATAACTCCCTCGCCCCCACCATGGCGATAGTACACACATTTGTCAGCTTCGTTCACAACAAAGCCTGCAGCTGTTAAAGTTCTTTCAAACTTCTCATGCCACTGTTTGGGTGCTTGCTTGAGTCCATACAAAGACTTCAGCAACTTGCACACTTTCCCTTCCTGACCATCTGTTACAAACCAATCTGATTGTTCCATATAAATTTCCTCATCCAACTCTCCATTTAGGAAAGCAGTCTTAACATCCATTTGATGAACGAGAAGACCATGTGAGGCAGCTAGTGAAAGTAGAACTCGAATAGTGGTCAGTCGAGCCACAGGTGAGTAAGTAAAAGAAGTCTTCACCTTCCTTTTGGGTATAACCCTTAGCCACGAGCCGAGCCTTGTACTTTTTGATAGTACCATCAGGCCTAAGCTTCTTCTTGAATACCCATTTGCATCCTATAGGTTTGCACCCATAAGGACGATCAGTTATCTCCCAAGTTTCATTCACTAAGATGGAATCCATCTCGCTACGAACCACTTCCTTCCAGTAGTCAGCATCTTCCGATGCATAGGCCTCCGAAAAAGAACTAGGAGTATCATCTATGAGATACACAAGAAAATCATCACCAAAGGACTTTGTTGTCCTTTGTCTCTTGCTCCTAGTAGGAACTTCATTGTTCTCCTCCACAGGAATTTCAAAGTGTTCCATCAAAATGGCAAGTTTGGTAATTGTAACTGGTTCCTGATTCGATGAACTAGGCATCTCCTGATTAGATGAGGTAGCCATATCCTTTATGGGAAAGATATCTTCAAAGAAAGACGCATCATTCGACTCCATGATCGTACCGACATGCATGTCAGGTACCTCAGATTTTACAACCAAGAATCTATAGCCAATGCTATGAAAAGCATATCCCGGGAAAACACAATCCACAGTCTTTGGTCCAAACTTCCGCTTCTTTGGAATTGGAACATTGACTTTCGCCAAACAACCCCATGTTCGCAGATAAGAGAGTTTTAACCTTTTCTTCTCCCATTCCTCGAATGGATTTATCTCTTTGTTCTTTGTGGGGACTCGATTTAGGATATGACATGTTGCCAATATCGCCTCCCCCCACCATGCCTTGGAGAGACCCGATGTGTCTAACATGGCGTTAACCAAATCAGTTAGAGTATGGTTCTTTTTTTCGGCCACCCCATTTGACTGAGGTGAGTAGGGAGGCGTCCTCTCATGGATTATACCATGTTCCACACAAAAAACATCAAATTCATTGGAAAAATACTCTCCACCACGGTCGGACCTAAGCCTCTTGATTTTCTGATCAAGTTGGTTTTCCACTTCAGCTTTATAGATCTTGAAAAGGTTCAAAGCCTCATCCTTAGATTTCAGAAGATACACATGGCAGTATCTAGTGGAGTCGTCAATTAATGTCATGAAATATTTCTTTCCACCTTTTGTGAAAACACCATTCATTTCACATAGATCTGAATGTATAAGTTCTAGTGGTACAAGATTTCTCGTCTCCGCGGTCATGTGAGACTTACGAGGTTGCTTAGCTTGCACACACACTTGACACTTAGATCCCTTGACAGTGGTGAAACTAGGGATTAATTTCAATTTCGCTAGTTGTGACATGCAACCAAAGTTAACATGACAAAGACGTGAATGCCACACATTTGATTCACTATTGTTGCAAATATGATTAACAACTTTATTGCAAACGTCTGATAAGGATAAACGAAACAGGCCTCCTGACTCATAGCCTTTACCAACAAATGTTCCATACTTGGATACTACAAATTTATTCAACTCAAAGACAAGCTTATAGCCATCTCTACACAGAAGAGATCCGCTAACAAGATTTTTATTGAAGGAGGGGACATAATGCACGTTCTTCAGCCGCATGATCTTCCCCGAAGTAAACTTCAGATCGACCGTGCCAACACCACGAACAGAAGCACTTGAGCCGTTGCCCATTAGCACGGTTGAAGTCCCTGCGGTCTGATAAGACAAAAACATGGAAATATCACCGCATACATGCACATTAGCACCCGTGTCAATCAACCAATCAGGAGAATGACATACTGAAAGAATAGTGGGAAATATACCATACCCAACATCCTTCATGTCAGTGTCTCCAACGACAACATTAGCGGTCTTGCCGCCTTTCCCAGGATGACGCTTGTCATAGCTATTAGGACAACTAGGAGCCCAATGATCAGGATCTCCACACACATGACATGCACCTTTCTTCTTGTCACTCTTCTTCTTGAAGTTCGTGTGTTGTACAGCCTTGTTCTTCCCATCAAACTTTGCTTTACCATCAAGCTTGCCCTTGTTCTTGAACTTGTGGGACTGGAAGTTTTTCTTCTGTACCAGATTGGCACTAGATCCTCCCTCAATACCTCGAGCACGTGTGTCCTTTGCTCTCGCCTTTTCTTCCACATCAAGAGTAGCAAAGTTCTGTCTCTTATGCTTCAGTAAGGTAGCAAAATTCCTCCATGAAGGAGGAAGCTTAGTGATGATACCCCCGGCAATAAACTTGTCCGGTAGCATGCAATTGAAGTGCTCAAGTTCTCTAGCAAATGACTGTATCTCATGAGCCTGCTCAACCACGGAGCGCTCTTCAGTCATCCTGTAATCATAGAATTGCTCCATGATGTACAACTCAGTGCCGGCATCCGAGACCCCAAACTTGGCCTTGAGTGCGTCCCACATATCTTTTCCATTGTCAATTGACGCATAAGCATCAACTATATTCTCACCAAGAACACTCAAGAGAGCAGCCTTAAACAGAGTATCCATTTTCTGAAAAGCTTGTGCCTGTTGAGCATCAAGTTCTCCTTCAGGTCTGACAAGAGTGGCGTCATAGCAACTCATGGTTTGAAACCATAAGACTGCTCTCACGCGCCACCTCTTATAGTGGATACCCTCAAACATAGGAGGTCTCATGGAAGCAGCAAAACCACTTGGGGTAAATTGCCTATAATAAGGTTTTTGGATTGTTGGAAATATGAGCAATTTACCGAGTGATTTTATTAACAGAAATACTAGATAAAGCATGACTAGTGTAGCAGTGATAAAACAAGCCATGCGATTTGACAAAGAGAAGGTAAACAACATCTTCATATATGAACCGTAACTAAACATATCTTGAGCAGACAGTATAGCAAGTTGCATATATGAAATAGAGTCTAACATATCTAGGGCAAATACTAGAACAAGGAACTGTAGCAGAACCTCTAATAGAAAGGGGACGAACACGTACGGGGCAGCAGCAGCAGAAGCGCTGGACTTGGGGTCGGTGTCCTCGCCAGCCATGTCGTCGAGGAGGTCCTGGACGTCGGGGAAGTAGTCATTGTCGGGGAAGTAGTCGTCGGAGTCCGGGGCATCCGTGACGAAGAAGTCAGTAGTCGCACGAAGCGCTCCCCAAAAACCTTATCACCCTTCTCCCGTACAGGACTCAAAAGGTGCGGTTTCGAAGGCCTATTGTCCCGACTCGCGGTGCACGCCACAAGCTGAGATGAGGAAGACAGCAGCAGCGCAGAGATTGGAACCGGTGGCGATAGGAAGGAGAAGTTCTGGTGCGTCTCTCTGGGAGGAGCGACCTCCCTTTTATAGGTGCAAGAGAAGGAGGCGAGAGGCTGCGCCGGGAGCTGAAGGGAACGCGGGAGATGAAACGAATAGGCAGCAGCCGAAGAGGAGCGCCGTTTGAATTCAGTATCCATAGACAGAAAAATGTTTCAGCTTCCGAGTGACCTTTCGTATATCCGTAGTGCGTAGCAAAAATTTAGACATCGTCTTGGCTCATTCCCGCACCCCGCGGCGCGGCACAGCACGTCGTGACGAGGCGAGGCGGGCGGCAGAGGAGGAGCGCGTGTGGATGTCCCTCTTGTTCTCATACTCATACAAGTGGGGAAAGAACCTCCCTTATAAGGAGGTCCAACTCCCACTCAACTAGCAATGTGGGACTAAACTTTAGTAGTATCCCTTGCCTTGCACAAATGGGTCTGTGGTATCCTGGTGCAGCATGGCTGCCTCGTCCGCGACTTCTCGTCGCAGCACGACGGCCTCGTCCGCGGCCGCCCGGAGCAGCACGTGGCTCACGAAAGGCTTTCACATTTTGCTAAAAAGTCCATTTGAAGTCCAAAAATTGCGAACAAGTACGTCAGCCTTTCAGAACCTTCTAGGAGCCGTTGGATCTGAGATCCAACGGACCAGAAGCTCGTATCATGGGAGCACCTAAGACATGGTATCACCTGATATTTTTCCGTGATGGATGAACTTCACATGAAGAAACATGTGATGTGACAACCCTGAAGATGAGTTACCCTGAACTTGGTGTGACGCCGATATGATGTCAAAGATTATATATTTGCACCAATAAAAAATTAATGGTGTTGTTTGTCCGTGATAGCTCCCCGGTAGTTGATAGAAGTTGTGTCACGTTGGTTTGAAAGTGTAAGTTTTTTTTAGAAAAGGAGGATGACCCCCGGCCTCTGAATCTGGGCGATGCACACGGCCATTTTATTAATTATTCTTACAAGACCTTACAAAGTCATACAACAGTAAGACTAAAGAAGCCGTCTAAGCAACAAACTATCGCTACACCTATCCAGTTGATGAAGGGACACAGATAGCCTGGGTCTAATACCAAACAGACATCGCAGCAAAGCCTAACATCTAAGACCTGAGACCCCAACCTAGCCACTTGTCGGGTTTGGGGCACACACTGGTCCGGCATGCTCTCAAAGGCCGCCGCCGCCAACTGCCACCGCTCCATCTTCAAAACTGTACTGATGCATCAACCTTGCTCGGTCTAGCTATCGTCGACGCCACCACGGCGCCCAACGACACCTCCTCCTTGCGCGCAAACAGCTGAGCACGTCATGGTCGCCGATGATACACCTCAGCGCCATGCTGCCAAGTACCACGAGCCGACACAACTTGAAGTCCTTGGAAGATATGTCGTGCGTAGAACCTACCGACCAGGCATGACAAAGCGTAGCACCTGTCGGTCAGGCATGACTTTACATCTCCACCGAAGCTCCGTGCAAGACGAAGCCGCTCCACCTCCTGTCTCTGACTTCCAGCGCTGCTCCGCAAACGATGCTCCCAAGAGAGAAATGACACCGCAGTGCCGCCATCATCCGATCTGGAACACCAGACCCTAGGGTTTTCCCCGGAGCAGTGCCATCACCGGCAACCGTCAAGGACCCACACAGTGCCCACCACCACTCAGCCCTCAAGGCGACGCCTTCAGGAAGGTCCCAGCGTCAAGGACGCCGCCGCCCACCGGAGTTAGGGTTTTCACCCGAGAGGCAGAGAGGGGGAGAAATGAAGGAGCAGACATAGACTGACGTCTCCAAGAAGAAGAACGGCGCCCTTGAGCGTCGTCGGCGGCGCGGCCGACCGGGGCCGACCAAGGGGTTTCCCCCTATCTGGATCTCCTCCACCAGCTTCACCCGCGGCCAAGGTCCCGGCAACCACGCCGACACCGTCAGGAATCCGCAGAAGAGAAGCCCACTGATCAGGGCCGGATGACTGCGGCCAGATCTGGCGCTAGAACCCACAGCCCGCGCGCATCGGCAGCCGAGCAAGCCCACCCCGTCAACGCCAGCCACAGATCTGGCCACACCCAGATCCGACGCACCCGCCGCGCCGACAACCACCTCCACTCGCTGGAGTGGAGAACCACCCCGACTGCGCAGCTAAGCGTCGTCGACACCACGGGCCGCCACCACCCACAGCAGGACGAATTTGGGCAGGGGGCGCCCAGATCCGCCGCCACCGCGCGCCATGGCTGACCACCATGCTGCCCCGGCAGCCATGGAGGCGCAACCCCGCCGAAAATCCCTAGAGCCGCCGCTCCAGCTTCCTATCTCCGCCGCCACGCTTGACACCCAGGGTCGCCGTCGCGCGCAGCCCGAGTCCGCCCCCAGGATGAAGGGCGAGCCCGCCACCGCCGTCCGCCGGATGAGCTTTGCTCGCCGGCTTCCTCCGGCTGCGGCGGGGGAGGGTGGGTCGGGGTGGGTTGGGGGCGGCGGCGGCTAGGGTTCGCCCGAGCCGCCCCCCGGGGGCAGCGCGAGCGCGGGGGACCCATTACAAAAATTGCAAAAATTACAAATCCCATCTTGAAGCAGTCATTTTCTAAGTTGCTTGAACCATGTTCGGTGAGTAGCCTAGCGAGGTTAGTCTCTGCGGCTTTGAGGATATGATTACCAATCAAAATTAATGATGTTTGCATGCTTAATGGCATGGACGCGGCAAATAAGACTGACAAAGTTCCCAATTTTTCCACGGAGCATTTAATGAAAGTTACTTTTGTGAACATGCCCAGTGCGTAAAAAACTGGAACAAAGCAGTAGAAAGTAAATGTGTATCTGACAAACACAACCAAAATTTCCATGGAGCATTGAATGGATATGACGCTGGATCACACGGGACACGGCAATTACTAAGTACTCAGATGAAGTACTCCTGTAAACTGTAAAAGTAAAATATTTCTCTTGCAACGAAATGATACTAGTTTATTAATAATACCGGAGAAGCATGCAGAGCACGTCGACTTGGGTCACCATGTTCGGCTCTGCCTTGAGGGGCTCCCGCTCTACGCCTGGGATGAGCAGGCTGTCGCCAACGCCATCGGCTCCGGCTGTTCGCTCGACTACATCGAGCCCGCGTCCAAGTTGAAGACCGCGACCAAGGTGCTGGCTCTCTGGGCATGGGCGCCCTGTCCTAGCAAGGTGCCGAGGCTGAGCTGGATCACCCTGCCGGCGCGTACTGGTGGCGCGCCGGTGTACGGCCGAAAGGGGCTTGAGCACCGGGTGCTGGTTCATCTGGACATCCATGAAGACCCCACCTCCGGCGAAATCGTCTCCAGGCCGAACATTTGGCGCTACAATGTGGTCGACGGCGAGTCCAGGGCGAGGGACAGGCGCGAGAGGATCTCCAGGCCCGTGCGCTATGACCGGCGCGACCGTGATGACGAGGAGGACCGCGACCGCGGCCGCGGTCGCGAAGGGCGGGACGCGCCCAGGGGCGACCAAGGCTGGGGCGCCCGCATTCGCCGGAGCCTCTCCCGCGCGCCTCGCGACGGCCACCGCGATGATGACAGGTCCGGCCGCGACGGCCGTCGTGGCAGTCGTGATGGTCGGCGGCGCACCTCCTCTCCTCTACCGATCGCCGTCCCCTCCTCGTCGCCGCCGCTGCTGGGCTCCGGCTCCACGAGCGTGCCTGCGGTGCAAGCGGTTGAGCTCCTGCCCATCCCACATGCTCAGTTGCCATCGGGGGTTGTCCCTGCTGCGGATGCTGGGCTCCGTGGCCGCAGCCCGGTCAGGAGGGCGCGCCCGAAGTCTGCTAGGCGCCAGTCCAGGGAAGCTCTGACCCCTCCGGCCTCACCACCCCAGTCGCCAACGACGGTGCTTCAAACCCCCAGGAGCTCCAAGCGTGATGCGGCGCGCGTCGCCACTACGCTCGGCTAGGAGAGGAGCCCAGCACTCATTGAGCTTTGCTCCCCGACGACCATGTTGCGCCCCCTCCTCTCCATCTCGCCGGTGCGCCCACCTGGCTTCGAGGCCTCCCCAACGCCGCCACTCCTCAACAGTGGCGCTCTGCAGCGCACGCCCACCTCCCCTCGGGCTCGTCTGCATGCGGCTGATGACGCTTTGCCAGCAGGGCTTGCGGCGCTGGTTGTGCCCCGACCCGCGATGGACCTCCCCGACCAGCTCTTCTGTGTGCGCCAGCCTGCGGTGCTGCCTACCCCGGTGTCCCTGCCGCCGCTATCGTCCCCTCCAAAGAGACATGCAGCGCGGAGGAAGACCTTGGCGGGCGTAAGGATCTCAACTGTCGGAGGCCTCTCTCTGCAGCGTGTGCGCCGGGCTCCAGTGCGTGCGCCCGATGTGCCAGCGGCCAAGAAGGCTGAGAGCCTCATTTGCCGCAGCCTGGGCATTACTCGAGATGGGCAGGATGTCACTGAAGACACACTGAAGGCATTCACGGACAAGTTCAAGCAGCACCTTCCTGATGAAGTGAGTATAGCCATGAGAGAGTTTTTTGAGCTCGACAACCCTGCAGTCAACGCAGTTGAGGATGCGCTGATTGGCCATGGGGGTGAGGGGGTGCTTGACCCAGCTGCTAGAGCGGCTGGACTGCAAGATGGAGGAGTGCAAGACGTCACGGCGTGAGCAATGTCTTTCAAGATTCCATAATGTAGGGTGTAGTTGGTTGCCCATGTTAATGCAACCTTTTGGAGTCTGTGTGCTAGGGGTTAGCGTTGGAGCCTATTGCTGTAGTATGGCTGGGTGTGTCCCTTGTACCAAGCTTAGTTATTCAGTCTGCTTTTCCACCTCTGTGTGCCTAGAGTGCTCAATAGTTTTCATGACAGAACAACCGATTAACACGCTTTGCTGGAACGTGAGGGGATTAAATTGCCCAGATCGAAGGGCAACAGTTAAAGCTACAATTGAGGGGTCCTCTTGCCATCTCATTTGCCTTCAGGAGACGAAGTTGAGCTCAGTCAACATGTTCACTGCCGCGTCCATTGGTGGATTTAGATTTCGCGGCTTCGCGCAACGTCCGGCTATCGGAACTAGGGGATGCATCCTATTGCTTTGGGATGAGAACCTTCTTGATGTCAATGACATTGTCGCAACCAACTACTGTTTGTCAGCCTCTGTGCGAATTCATTCATCCGGAATCTGCTTCAAGGCAACAACTGTCTATGGCCCCACGGACCAGGCTAGCAAAGATGCTTTCTTTGCGGAGATCATCGCCCACAAGACGTTGCAGGATATGGCATGGCTCGTCCTAGGGGACTTCAACCAGATCTACCGAGCTAGAGACAAAAATAAAAGGAACGTGAATCGTAGTAGGATCAACTGCTTCCGGTCTGCGTTGCAAACCTGCGATCTCAAGGAAATCCACCTCCAGAATCGGCGTTTTACGTGGAGCAATGAGCATAATAACCCAACGCTATGCAAGCTCGACTCATTCTTCTGCAATGCCGAGTGGGACACCACTTTCAACACTCATGTCCTCCATGCCCTGTCGTCCTCCCTCTCCGACCACTGCCCCTTACTGCTAGCTGATGACAAGGGGCCGAGACGGCCTCGATCCTTCAAGTTCGAAAACTTCTGGGTTTCTTTGCCTAGATTTCATGAGGTGGTCCAAAAAGCTTGGAATGAGCCAATGCAGCACTCTGAACCTTACCTAAGGCTTCACCATAAACTCAAAAAGACTGCTTTGCGGTTTTCTGAGTGGAGCAAGAATATGTTCTCTAAGGCCAAGATCCACCTACATGCAGCCCACATGGTCATCCTTCGCCTGGACATTGCTCAAGAGGAGCGGACTCTCTCTGTGGAGGAGCTAGACCTTCGCTCACGCCTCAAGCGGAGGGTGATTAGCCTTGCAGTGTTGCAAAGGGCTAGGAAAAGGCAGTGCGTGAGGATTGCTAACCTAAGGGAAAGGGGATGCCAATACAAAAATTTTCCACCGCCGCGTCAATGCGAGAAGAAGGAAAAATCACATACATCGAATTAGGCTGGCCAGTGGATGGGTCACGGAGCACTCACGCAAGGAAAAGATTATCCACGACCACTTCTCTGGGGTCATGGGGATTGGTTCCACGCCTACCGCTGATTTTAACTGGGATGAGCTCAACATCCAACCCCTTGATCTCCACGAGCTTGGCAATGAAATAACTGAGGACGAGGTGTGGGAGGCCATTAAGGAGATGCCTGGCGACAAGGCACCCGGCCCTGACGGGTTCACCGGGCTTTTCTTCAAGATATGTTGGAGCTACATCAAACATGACATCATGAGAGTCATTAGCTGTTTCGGCGCCCTTCGCACTAACAACCTCCAGTGGCTCAACTCTGCCAATGTGGTGTTGTTGCCCAAAAAAGATGGGGCGGAGGGCATTTCCGATTACAGGCCCATTAGCCTTATTCATGCCGTCGCAAAAATCATTGCCAAGGTGCTATCCCTAAGGCTCGCACCCCACATGGGCGCCCTTGTCTCCCACGTGCAGAGTGCATTCATTAAGAAAAGTGCAAGACTCCCGCCCTCCTTTTCAAGCTAGACATCAAAAAAGCATTTGACTCGGTCAAATGGGAATACATTCTGGACTTGCTTCAGCGAAAAGGTCTGCCAGATAAGTTTAGGGATTGGGTCGCAGCTTTGCTTTCCTCGTCATCTTCGGGTTCCTCCTCAATGGCATCCCTGGACCACCCATTAAGCATGGCAGCGGTTTCAGGCAAGGGGACCCTCTTTCGCCTCTGCTATTCGTGCTAGCAATAGACCCGCTTCACCACATCCTTGAGCTGGCAACTCATAAGGGCCTTATTCACAAGCTTCGTGGGCGAGGGGCCATGGTGAGAACCTCCTTGTACACTGACGACACGGCGGTTTTCATGGCTCCGATCAAGTCAGACATCGACAACCTGTCGGTCATCCTCAGAGGCTTCGGCGATGTCACGGGCCTGTGCACCAATCTCCAAAAAAGTTCTGTGGTGCCCATTAGATGTGCCAACCTGGACCTGGAACACATCCTCAGCAATATGCCGGCAACACAGGCCTCTTTTCCCATAAAAAAATTGGGCCTTCCGCTATCGGTTTGGCAGCTTCGGAAAATCGATTTCCAATATCTGGAGGACAAAGCGGCTGGCAAGTTGGTCACTTGGGAGGGCCAAAACATCACCACCATTGGTCGAACGACGCTTGTCAAATCTGTGGTCGCTTCTCAAGCGATATACTCCATCACGCCATTGATTGTCCCGCAAGGAACTCTCCACAACCTGAACAAGATTGAGAGAGCCTTCCTTTGGTCTGGATCTGACAAGACAACCGGCGCGCAGTGCAAAGTCAATTGGGAAATTTTTTGCCGCCCTTCAGCATATGGAGGCCTAGGGGTGCTAAACACTGACAAGTTTGCTCGTGCATTAAGATTGAGATGGCTGTGGTACGAATGGAAGGAGCCGAGCAAACTTTGGGTGGGTTTGGGTAACCCATGTACTGTTGAAGACCATGATTTCTTCTATGCATCCACCACGATAGTCATGGGCAATGGTGCAAAAACACCTTTTTGGGACTCCCCTTGGCTTCTTGGCCGCAAGCCCAAGGACATTGCTCCTCTGATCTTTAAAGCCTCAAGGAGGAAAACTTGGAAGGTGCGCGACGCCCTCAGGGCGAATGCTTGGATGCTTCAGATCAAGAGGGACACCGTCATCACCGGCGACCATGTACGGGAGTTCTTCACCCTTTGGATGCTCACGCATGACTTTCACATAGATGACGACGTCGAGGACGACATAGTGTGGAAGCACTCCATGGACGGGATCTACTCAGTGTCCACTGCTTACAAGGCGCAGTTCCTAGGTTTGACGCTATCCCATATGGACTTCATGGTGTGGAAAGCCTGGGCCCCCCCAAAAATTAAGTTTTTCGCATGGCTTGCCTTGCAAGGGCGCATTTGGACTGCAGACCGCTTGGAGCGTCGTGGCTGGGCAAACTGTGGCCTTTGCCCCCTATGCAAGAGAGAACAAGAGACATCCGTTCACCTCTTTGTTCGGTGCCGCTACTCTACACAGCTTTGGAACATGGTCATCCAAAAATTTGGGCTTGCGCACATGGACACCACCACTTGGCATCTCCATGCATCCCTCTTCGAATGGTGGGACAAGAGGACCGACATGACGAATCCCCGCAGGCGAGCTATGGCCTCCCTCACTATGCTTGTCTCGTGGACAATTTGGAATGAGAGAAACGCTAGAGTATTTCGCCACAAAAGTGCGCCGCCTACAAGCCTTCTCCAACTTGTAACTGATGAGACAAAGTTTTGGGTATCCGCCGGCGCTAAGAATTTAGGGAACATTGTAATAAGCGAGTAATTGCCAGGCCGTGATGTGTGTTGGGTCAGGTCTTGTAACACTCCAAAACACTCTATCCTTCTCATTTAATAGATGAGGCAAATCTTTTGCCTCCGTTTCAAAAAAAATAAATAATACCGGGACAAATGCTGGGAACTGTTAGAGTAAAGATTATGGTAGATTACATTTTCCTCAATACATGACCGGGGTTTCTCTCTATCGATTGATTCGTGGTTTTCCCATCTGATCGAAAGATCATCCATCATGGATCGAAGGTTTTGGCCGATGAGTCATAAGACAGTAGGTTAACTACGGCATCTAAACATCAGATGACCTTGCTGCAAACAGTGGGTAGGACTATGAGATTAACTAGGGCGAGGCGGGCCAGGGTCCTCAGATATTTTCCGTCATTGCGAGCCGGATGGATGAACAATCTCGGCCACTTAGCTCGAAGCACGTTGTGATATTGGTCCTCCCGCTTTCAGAACTTGCACTTGTCAGTCTAAAATGAAATGAAAAACGCCCGGTGAATGAGTACAGGTAGCTTTGGATGGAATGAACATATTTAAACATAAAAGGATGCTACCCGACACTTCTCCATGGAGCTCCCCCGGATTGGCACGTTTGTGGCTATCAGATTGGCTTTGACTTTCGCCGCTGGACGTTGGATCAGTTGACCGTGTGGTAAAAAATGCTACTTCTGCTTTGCTTTCACGTTTGGCTGAGTTGTGGCCCTTTTGCTTCTATAGTTCAGCTTGTTGCTTGTGGGTTTTTTCTTAAACATAAAAAGATGCTAGCCGACACTCCTCCACGGAGCTTCCCAGGATTGGCACGTTTGTGGCCATCAGATTGGCTTTGACTCTCGCCGCTAGACGTTGGATCAGTTGACCGTGTGGTAAAAAATGCTACTTCTGCTATGCTTTCACGTTTGGCTGAGTTGTGGCCCTTTTGCTTCTACTAGTAAATGTGTACGTGCAACGCACGTCTATTATTATCACCAGATGCACAGAAAAATAGCCTAATATCCTCTCATCATTCATTTTGCAAAGTGTGTTAAGATACCTCAAAAGTCAAATGTTCTTTTGTTGACCAAATTACTCCATATCACATATTTTCTCAGCTGCAACGCCAATCCTACTGAATGAAAACAATGCTAACTGGCAATTGTACTAACTTCAACTACCAACTTCTCATATCCTCATTTTTTGGTACCGACTGCTCCTATCCTATTTTTTTACTGGGAGCCCGTTGTCGATCATTCTACACGATGGCAATACTTCAGGAAAAAATTACTACAATCACATTTTAATTTTCTTCAGAAACTATACTTCACAAAACAATATCTTCGAAAACTATGGAAAACTTATAGGAAATTGCAGGCAAATGCACGGTGCATAATTATTAGCTAACACATAAAAATGATACGAAGTTAACAGATAAATTTCCTATCCAAATATCATGGCAGTCATACCAAACAAAAGTTGATGGATCAACTAATGAAAAGATAACGTTACATTGTTATTCACCTTGCTAGTGTTATTATGCTAATCAAATATAGTTTTTCCACCTAGTGACGTTATCCTCGGTTTTCTTTTACACGGCTGATAGCCCCTTCAATTATTTGCTCCTCCCTTGTTGCTCTAATATTAAAGCTCCTATACTCGCTTCTCATATGCTTTCTTCAAGTCATTTCAAACCTGCATGAGTTGTCATACACTCTCAAGCTAAAACTAGTACTCAACCATGTTATATGAAGATTTCATTCATTCTCCATTATCTCAGCACTTCATGCTTTTATAGTAGTAGTACATGAGTCAAAAATTCCCATGGAAAGAAAGTTCAGTTTTTCATGCAACCATACCAATCCAATAGCAGTACGAGAATAACAGCTGAAAAAATATGTCAGCTTAAATTGCATACGGATGCAACCATGCAAATCACATAGATGAATTTGTTTCTCAGTTACTTTACACAAATAAAATGAATAATGACTTGGGTTAAAAATATTGATATCATCTATAGCACAATGTGAACAAAGATAGTGTGTTGTATATGAATATTTCAATCAAAGGCTAGCTGAGGTCGTCTGCTCCATGGAGAATGATGGTCAGCCTTCCATTCTCGATGATCCCCTTCACCATTGCCACGAACTCCCCATAGTCAATTTGAACATCCTAATCAAATGTAGACATGGTCAATTTGCATTTCAGATTTTTAGTAATTAGCAAAATAGTACAGATCATTCAATGGAGTTAATTGAAACTAATTAATTAATTTGAGATGGTGACTGCAGTTGATAAACATACGCATGTTCTCATTGCCGACCTCCCTAATGATGTCGTGATGCCGACGTCAGCCTGTGTTGTACTCCCAGCACACCTCTTCTAGCGGGTCAACGGTTATGTACCCGCTGTCGTCCTCGTCAAAGTAGGCGAAGGCAGACAGCAGGCAATGCTTGTTAATGTGCACATCGATCCGTTGAACTCATCGTAGGCAATGATTCTACTACTCCATCTTTCCTTGCCCTCTGATAATCAGCCATGCTTGACATGAAAATGCAAGTTGGCCCTATAGAACTTTGTTCAGAATGTTTCATGTAGGATTGTTGTACGTTCCATATATTTTTCTCACTGTACTGGCCAAAAAGAAACTTATGGACACTACACACATCCTGATGGAGCTTGCATTGGTCAATAGATGCTACACTTGAACATCCGAAATAAAAAGAGTAAGCATTAGTACCAGGGATTGTGCTTGTCATATAGGAGTATTTAAAATCTGAAAATATCATCAAAGTATATAACATACTCCATGTTTAATCATACTGAGTTTGGCAATGTAGGAGTGGATTAACACCAGAGAATCAGATAAGACCAAATAAAGCTAGCAGTTAGTCAAGAACATCCATTGAGCTGGACTAACATACTATAGACACAGAGAAACAATTAGTTTTAGGCATACTGTTAAGAGGACCTACTATTTAACAAAGTTTAATGGATACAGATTCACCTTTTGCATAACCAGATTGGAAGATTATAAGTACTATGCTAGTGCTTCGTAGCCTACAAAAATTTTGTGCTTAGTGGCAAAGAGAAACTAAAAGATAAGATATAAGATACGGCCGCAATATTTAGAGATTATGTAATGTCAGACAAACAAATTCAATTTTTTTCCTCCTTACTGAAACAAAATAACTGTTATATCTATCAGGGCATCATGAAGTTCAAATGAAAAGGTCTAGGACATACCAATATTAAGTTTTTTTTTCCTCGGAAGAAAAAACCCAAAAAGTGAAATCTGAGCCTCAAGTCCTCAACAATACTTGCCTGCAATTCAATAATTGTTTACTCATGGCATCTATCTATTTGAAAAGGGTACAATGATATCAGAACAAAAATGACGTGAAAATAAGGATAATCTTACATTGCAAGAGGACGCGACCTGATAGTTCCAACAAAGAAAAGAGGACAGAACCTGAAATCTTTTTGCACTTGCATATAAAGAAGTGTCATCTGCAGATCTCCAACATACTGATCAGTAAAAACTCCAAAAGAAATCTGTTGTGAGGAACTGAAAATCACTTAAAAAAATCAATAGTCCCAACATATACAAACAGCGAAGGGAAACCGTGGTGCAAAATCATAATATTAGGTAAGTCGTACGTTAAGCACAGTCAAAAGAGAATTAGAAGATAAAAAAGAATTATCAAAGGCTTCATCAAAATTTAAAGGTTGCAAAACTATTTTTTTCTGAATGCGCAAGAGAACTGTGCGACGTTCCATTAATATAGAAAAGGATAATCCGCGGTAGATCAAGAATTACATGAGAGCATGCCGGGCTATTTGCGACACAACCAAATCCGTAAATGGTTTCCCTTTGCTCGTTAGATCAGGGACCACTATGCCTGAGTCCAACATTATTCCAAATGATGTCTGTGACCAGTTATCACTTTCTCCCATCCACTTCATAAGAAACGATGAAGATATACTACAAATAGTTCAACTTGTACTCATGCATGAGTTTAAAAAAACTTTTACAAGACCTCAATTCAACAGTACCTTGTTTGGGTCAGTCAACAGCACAAGATCGCCAATAAATTATAGCGCTTACCATTCTGTAAATTTCAAGTAAGACACTCCTTGTGTCAATCATAACAGAAGGAGGGCATGGCGGTATTACCGTGAAACCACAATGAAAGCACCGGTAGACTGTATTATAAAACTGGGCGTCTTATTTACTCAATACTCAATTTATTCTGGTGTAGCAATGATCTGTGCCTACATAAATACTTTCAGTTTGTGCTGCCATTGGAATGATTGTAAAGAATTCACCAGCATCAAAAGTTTGTCCTCCCATTGGAATGTATATTATTTACTCATTATGCGAACTGTAAAACCATGATATACTGATTAGCTAAATTTCAGTGTAAATTGCAGAAACCACAAATAAAATTCTATAATGGTCGCCAGTAATATCAGAATAGACGCCTAGTATTACCAGGAAGCGCCCCCCAAAATGCCATAGCGATCAGTGCGGCGATGGGCGGTAGGATTGATTTCTTGGAGCAGTATTCATATAGAGTCCACCAACGGTCAAGAAGAACACATAAAGCACTGTCAATCGATAGTATGGCAGCAAACCTTCCAAAGGCAGACATAGGAAATATTATGTATGAACTGCAGGCAAAAATGCATAACGATCATAAGGCTCCGAAAATTGCTAGAAACAATCACACAACTGGCATTCATGGGATGCCAGCAACATGATCTTTGCAGTACCAATCTGGACATGTAAGCAACTAACTTTTCACGGTTACATGTAAGCAACGTGGGATGGAGGAATAGGACGCCGGGTAGGAGAACGGGCGGCACTGTCACGGTCACAGGTTCATAGCAGGCCGAGGTGAGCAATGGAAATCACTTGTCGACCTTCCAGTATTTCATTCTCGTAGGCGTTTTCCTCTTCTCTTTGTTTCCCCTTGTGTGACAAATCCCAGGAGGCTTACTTTCATAATTTCTGCACTTATATCTCTAATCTATCGATACTACTACTAAAGCACTCCTACTATTCAGTGGATGAACATCCAGCGAGTTTGTTTGCATTCTTTTCGCTTGATCATTCGGATTATATTAAGTTGTTCTTGTGCTTTTGTAATTTCTTTCAGCAGCTTTATATTTCTGGCGGTGCTCTCTGCTTCACCTCTAACTGTTCTAGCTGGGAGGACACTCACCATGCCAAAAGGACCTGGACGTGTTTGCTCACTTCAGTCACATGGTCGCTGCCGTTCTTGCAATCAGCAGAAAATGTGTACTGACTTGACACATTGTTGACAATTACTGGCAGGTAAAGCATGACGAAGGTGTAAACATTCTGGGAGGTCAACAACAACGGTGGATATTCTGTATTTGCCAAAGATGCAAAACTGCTGCTGCAAGCAGGCAGCCCACACTGAAAATTAAAACAGTGTCATGCTCAATGTAAACAGTACAGTTATATAGAGCTCTAATTTTAGTTTTTTTCTTCTCTGTTGATTATAGAAGTATCTACAGACTTTTTTTTGCGAGTCTTACCTACAGACTGAAGCAGCCCACATAATAATCTCTGGGTGAAAAGATTTTGAGCAAATGCAAAAACAATCAAGAAGACTGAAATACATCCAGTGGTATCATCCAACATCAAGTTTACCGAAAGGCATAATGAATGTAGCCGAACATCCAGCTAGTATATTTAGATTATATATTTGAGTAGTTCTCACAAAACAAAACATCGCTGCCGATACTTTGGCCTCCTTTTCCTGTAGTTAGGCAACTTCAGGAGCATAGCAACACAATGGGATGGGAAGGTAAGCAACAAAACTTCAAATGTATGAGTTGCTTGGACTAAAAATTTATGAAATCCTCACTAATTCAATATGTCCTCATAAATTTCAGGAATCCTGATGGCAGCTATTTGTCTCTGAGTATATGCTGGCAGAATATGAAATTTGTTTGCTTGGTCTCTGAGTATAGAAACTTACTTGCGACTCCGGCGGAGTTGCGGCGTGGCGGAGGCGGAGTGGCGGCGGCCAAGCTGCAGCCGGGGAGGCGGCGAAGGCGCGGCGGGGCGGCTCCGGCGGCT
>NC_057813.1:612128595-612174430 GCF_018294505.1 Triticum aestivum
TGATTAGCGAGAATGATTAAGGGCCATTAGATTTTGATGATGGATGGATGCGATGGTTTGGATCTGCCCCTCTCTTTCTTTTATAGTGGTAGTAGATAGTTCAGCTTGTTGCTTGTGGGTTTTTTCAAATAGGTATAAGTCAACCAGTGTGTTGCCTGCGCGTGGTCGTACGTGAGCAGTCATATGTCTCTCTGTGGCTGACGCGAGCGCGAAAACCACGCGACGTGCGAGAGAGAGAGAGCGTCCAGAGCGCGGGAACCGCGCGACGTGCGAGGGAGAGCGTCCAATCCCTGTGCGCCTCAGGCACTACACCCCATTCGTCACCACCCCACCAAACGCCACAGTGGCTCCTCCACAACCGCCCGCAACCCTTTCCCCTTTTCCCCAGCTCCTCCTCCATCCTCTTGTGCCCCCTCCCACATCTCATCCACCCCCTCATCTCTGACCGGATCCGTGACATGCGGGACGGAGGCGAGCTTCTCCGGCGTCGGTGACCTGCAGGCGAAGGGCGAGGGCGTCGACGCTTGATTTGAGGCAGCGTCATGGATCGGTCCCTGCTAAGCCACGAGATTGCTGGACTGCCACCATCCCTCCTGCACTGTGCGTTGCCTCCTGCGAGTGCCACCTCGCCCCACTAGCTTCCAACGCCATGGATCCGCCGGAGATGGAGGGCAACCCACCTCGCCCCACTAGCTTCCAACGCCATGGATCCGCCGGAGATGGAGGGCAACAAGTGAGGGAGTAGGAGAACAGGTGAATCGAGGGAGTGAAAGAAGGAGCTCACACGGGAAGGGGAAGAGGGAGTCTGGCGGCGTATCCACATCTCATCCCCGGCTGTAGATCTTTTGACGCCATGGCACCAGTGGTGGCTCCTTGATGGAGCGCCTCCTCCCATGACGGCACGACCAGCCGCTCTTGCTCGACGCCACGATACACAACGAGGTAGGCTCTACTGCCTTTCTTCTCTCTCCCGTGTGATTTGTTCTCTGTTAATTTCCCCTCTTGCCTATCCTAATTCGCGGAAAACAATGGCGGATTTCTTCATTGTTGATCTGATTTGGGGCTGATTTTCCTCTAGATTCCTTCCTTTTACAGTTCCCTTTTGACTTGTTGTTCATCAGGTCGATGGCTTCCACGGAGCAGAGGCCCTCTTCATCTCGGCAGAGGAGCAGAACGGCCAGGAGCTGGTGGCCTGCTGCCCTATGCCAATGGATGCGCCTCCCAGATGGCTAGCAATGCCAGATCCGGCTAGAAAGGGCTCTATGGTAGGTTTGGTTTGTTCACCACCCCATGAAGTATTGTTCTTTCTGTAATTTATTTATGTAGATTTAACCTCAGACCTCACAGAGGTAGTCATCTTAGATTACTTTGAAGTATTGTTATTGGTCACATGTTTATTACTCCCTCCATTCCTAAATATTTGTCTTTTTTAGAGATTTTAAATGGAGTACCACATACGGATGTATATAGACATATTTTAGAGTGTAGATTCACTCATTTTGCTCTGTATGTAGTCACTTGTTGAAATCTCTAGAAAGACAAATATTTAGGAACGGAGGGAGTAGGTTTAAATGCCACTATTCTACATGGGTTGTTACTAACACAAATTGATGTTGTGATTAGGCACCAATCCTATTATTGAAGCTATTATGGTATATGTTGCTGCTACATAAATATACTTTTATGTGATCATGAAATTGCATTCAGTTTTAGTATTCTCTGGTGCTGGAAGAGCTAACATGTATCAAGCCAGGAGTACAATTCCTTTTTGTAAATCTGGCTAATGCTGACAATGGACATGCTTTGATGTTTTTCTTTTCTCATGTCGTTAGGCAGATTGAGAAGCTGATCCGAGCGAAGCAATGATGTAAGTTGCTAGGATAGCTTCTGCATGGTACTTTTTGTAAGAAAAGCATCATATTCTATCAAGTATACTAATGAAAAATGCATATAATGTACTATGAAAATGCTAACAGAATGTTCATTTATTTTTTGTTACAATACAGATTTTCTTCCTGTAGTTCTTTCTGGCATACTACACCAGATTGATGATTGAAGAGTGTGTTAATGTTGATGTAGTCCTCTTGGTTCCTAAGATGCTTATTGCTTCATTTCTTTAATCTTGGAAGCTGAAAATCTTCAGTAGAACTAGATTGTTGATATTTCCTAAAAAATAAAAGGCTACATTTTTCTTTCTTGTTTACCTGGATCAAATTGTTCACCAATTTTATCTGGGCGCAATTTCATACAAAATACGACTTTGTGTGCATTGAAATAGCAGTCTACTCTTTGAAAGTTTTTTTTAATACTTGTGGTTCGCTTTATAACATTATGGAATAAATAACATATAAGATAGGTTGCTGCAAATATAACAGAGATGGTTCATTGTTTTCTGTTATGCACCTCCAAGATGTTTGAGATAACTATATATTTAATGGCAAGTAGTTTTGTAAATAGTACTCAGTACAGATTACTTAGCAATTTGTTATGCTTTGGTGTCCGTGCATTGGTTGTTTGTCATTTGGAGCAATTTTTATTGTAAGTAGACACATGATTGTTGCCACATGCATATGGATTTGATGAATTAGCAGTACAAAGTCTGGTTCTTAAGATCATGAAAGCTTTACAGAGACGCATCATTGTTGCCACATGCATATGGATGTTATGAATTAGCAGTACAAAGTCCGGTTCTTAAGATCATGACAGCTTTACAGAGCTTTATAGATTCTTCTCCTGTTATGGTTTATCGGAATACGTAATGCATCTGATCTGCAATCTATAGATTATTTTGCTGATTTAATGCATGGATCTAATTGTTTGGCCTGAAAGTGGCAAGCTTACCATAAAATCCGACACCTACAGGTTTGGTGTTCTTCTGCTGGAGCTGATCACCAGGAGAAGAATCTATGATGCTTCGAGGCCTAAACCAGAGCAGAGCTTGCTAACATGGGTAATCAGTTCTACATTGCCATAATTCAATAAGTAACAATCTGAGCAAGGCACCAGCGTAGATTGAGAAAGACACAATCTGAGAAGTACTCCCTCCGTCCAAAAATACTTGTCGAAGAAATGAGTGTATCTAGACGTATTTTAGTTCTAGATACATCCATTTTTATCCATTTCTCCGACAAGTGTTTCCGGACGGAGGGAATAGAACACAAAATTAGAAATAATCTGTGCGCATCATGTGTATGTTTGCTCATGAGAGGATAAGAGTATGTAGTACAGTTTTCTCAACAATGTGCGCATCAGTACAAATTGAATGAATGTCCCCTTAGTTTAAAGGATCCCATATATTTTGGTTTATACTTAAAGTTCCTCATGAAACAACTAGGTGTTAAATTGTTAAAAAAACAACTAGAGGTTATCGGCATAGGATTCTGACATTTACTATCATTTATACTGCTACTGAATTTGAGTGGCTGCTCAGGTTTGTAACTTACCTGGGATGCTACAAGTTCATAATAAGATTTTGATTCCTGTCTAGAGGTAATTGTTCTTAGAAAAATGACATGGCTAATGAAAGAGAACATGGTATGCATATTTGATAGTAGGAGACCTACTCCCTGACAACATCTCAGTTCAAAATATCAAATAGTTATTGTCCTTGTAGCATAACAAATTATGCATGCTCAACTATGTATTTTGAAACCTTAGTCTTTCTTAAATTTTCATATAAAAAGGGTTACAATTTGTACCACAACATGATACTGAAAACCTTGATTAGTGTTACAGTTAGTTGCACTTTTATTTTTCCTTCAGATTGTGTTTATAACATATATTATATTTTCAGCTATTAGAATAAAGTGTGCATATCTTGGTTTTAGTCACCCGCAAAACATTTTTTATAAGCTTGCGTGCTATTAGAGTACAGTGTGTATCTTGGTTTGAGTTACCTACAGAACTATTTTTTAGAAGCTTGCAGATTTCTATTTAGGAATCAGATTTCTCTACTGAATATGCGATTCTCACTTTCAAGTGGTAAATTGTTTGATCTTTTTGTCATCTACTTTGACTTGTTAACATCTACTCCCTCCGTTCCAAAATAGATGACTCAACTTTATACTAACTTTAGTACAAAGTTAGTACAAAGTTGGGTAATCTATTTTGGGACGGAGGGAGTACATATCTAAGGAGCGGGAGGTGAAAGTGCAAATCGAAATTTCTATTTTGGAATGTGATGTTCTCTACTAAATGTGATTATCACTTTCGTGTGGTAATTAATTTCTGAGCCTGTAAATTCTTTGATGCAGCAAACTACTATGGATGCTGATCCATCACAATATTGACCATTAACTTTGTGCTCATCTCCGAGGTTAGTAATTCCAGAATTCGAGTGGCACATACTGCTGATGCTCTCTACAACACTAACTCATGGATCAATGTTTGTCTCTGCGTTTGTCTCTGTTTTGTGTCAGGTTATTTTGCGTATAGCCATTTGCTTCTCTGGCATTTCCTTGAAGCTGCCATTGCAAGAGGAAACAGAAGGATATCTTCGTGATCAGCACATTGGTGTCTAAGGCTACTTGCTGTGTCACTGCGCCCGGCAAGTGCATGAATAAACATGGATAGATCAATACAGATAGGTTAATTACCGACTATCATAGCTAAAAGTTCTGAAAAATCATTTGAAGTGATGTTCTTTTGGTTTTCCGTTCAAATATCATCGATCCTTGTGCCTGCTGAATCTCTAATTTAACACATGTTGGCAGTCTGACAAACAGTAAGACACTTTTGGTGGTGCTAATTAACTCGTCTGAGCCTGAATGACAAAGAAATATTTTTCATCAATTTACTAACTGGATTTCTTCAAGTTAACAACTTTAAGCTGTTAATTGAACTGCACATTATGTGAAGAAGAAAAAAATTGTTTTTTTTTGGTATCTCGAATTATTGGGGGATCCACGGAGGGAGAAGTCTGTAACTTATATTCAGCGGCGAGCAGCAGAAAATTGGTCAGGTGGAGGGGATGGGTTTGGATGTACCTTTGGTTCTTTTGTCCTAGCTACCACATCCTGGTGAGAGTGAAAAAGAAGATTTGCAGCAGAGAATCTTCTATTGATGAGATTATGAGAACAACATGACAATAGTTTTTTCTTCAAAAGAAATCCCCCAGCTTTAGCTGCCTGTTTTTTGTTGATGGCGGCACCTGTCCAGCCCAGCCTTGGTCGGTTTCAGTGTTGCAAACGAGGTGTTGTTCAGTTAACTGGCCGTCAGTTGGGATTGCTGTGCATGGAGGTGTTGAGATCCAGCGCGGAAGGAAGGGGAATTGCGTTGCGTGTTTGACGAGCCATGGATGAATCCTGAGTAAGTGGGAAGGGAGAACGAAGAGGAAGCTGAAAGTTTTGTGGCTTCACTCAGTACTCATATCACATGGGCTGTTACATTTTGCAGTTACAGAACGCATGCTTCTCAGGAATAGGTCTCGCCCCCTAAGATAGTCACATATATAATGGTTACACAATTGTTGGTTCTAATTGGCTTCTTGTGTCATGTTTTTCTCTACCAAAGTCAAAGCGCAACTTAGACAAATCTGCTATCATGTTTTCCTCTACTAGGGTCAAAGCACAACTTGACAAATCTTCTAAAGCACAACTTGACAAATCTTCTAAAGCACAACTTGACAAATCTTCTAAAGCACAACTTGACATACACATATTTTCAGTAGCATGATTTTGAATGGAACTTTGCACTACCAAATTAGAATGTGTATATACATCTCATTATAAAGTATAGACAACAAAATACTGTTTTTCCTAATAAAGGGGATTATATTTATTACATACATTTTGTTTCAAATAGAGCTCTATGCTATCAAATTTAAATGTGTATATACATCTCATTATAGACAACAAGCCCCCGTTTTTCCTAAGAGAGATTAAATTTGTTGCCATATATACTTGCATGTGACTACAAATATACTAAACCATGAATTTCTTTTCATTGACAACATGGTTTTAGCGGGTCTCTGCGCCATTTGGCGCAATAGGTCAACTAGTAAAATGAAAAACTTACCCATTGATGCTCGCACTTGTAGAAGTGTCTCACTGGATTGAGGCGTGTTTGAGAGACCCACCATTGGATCATGCTTGTTGCAGTAGGGGCACACTATCAGTGAGAGAGGAGCCTGGACTTCGAGGTTGACTAGAGGAACGCTTGCAGTGGACATGGAGGTGAGAACCATTTATCAATACAGAGACGGAGAGTGAAGATGATTCTTGGGGGCAAAGATGGAGAAGAACTTGGTCAGGGATGGGTGGAGAGCGACGTTTATGTCAAGAAAATGAGTAGGTGGGAGCATTTAAGTGTAGTTTGGTTGTTGGGCGTCGGCTGTGAACAATGCGTGCATCCTGCAGGACATGTCAGAACAGAAATGCCTCTTTATAATTCATTTGATACGCAGACTGCTGCAGAGCTACACACTGTGAAATCCGTCCGATACGTATGACTCTAATATAGGGGCTCGGATCCAAGGCAATTACATGGGCAAGATTTCAGTGGGTGTAGTCGCCAGGTGCTCCAACGCATTTTCGCATGTCTTAAGTTGATAAGTAGTTCTTCTATTCTCCCACAGTTCTTGTTCCTATAACAAAGCCAAGGATGTTGCAACATCAACAGTCCTAGGTTTGTGCAAAACAATAGCAGAGCATATCTCTTTCTTTAAGCCTTTAACAAACTTTGATGCAAAAAAATGTTTCATCTAATGAAGGATCGGGAGTAAGTAATTATAGGTCAAGCTACATGGATCTCGTTTTTTCTTCAAAAAAATCAAAAAAATGTTTGAATGCTTCAATAAAATAAAATAAAATCCAGAGTATAGTAGGGACGTATATTGCATGCTTGCAAATATTCCTGACAAAATACATTGACATGCGGATTACACAAAAAACAAAACAAATTGCTGACATTGAAAACACACTTTATTAAACCAACGATTTTACCTTTTCTGTGTAGCTCACGAATCAACATATTTTCTCGTAGAAATTTTTTATACAGGTGTAGCACACATCCATATGTCAACGTATTGTTTTCACAATTATTTGAAACTTTAAAACATAATTTTTGAATGTTTCAAAAAAAGGGCTCCATGTAGCCCGAGCACCAAATGCCACACTAAGAGGCGCACGTTTATAATCGTACACAATTAATTGGAGGGCTTGATTGATTAAGCTCTAGGAATTAGAAATAAAGCTTGGCTCCATCTTGTGAGAAGATTGATGGATGCCCATCTTTCTCAACAGCCCGATCAGTTGCGCTGGAAACTAGCTAAGAATGGTGAATTTTCGGTTAAATCCATGTATTTGGATATTATCAACACTAGCGCTATTCCTAATTCAAAACATGTTTGGAAAGTCAAAGTGCCTTTAAAAATCAAAGTGTTTATGTAGTTTGTCCACAAACAAGTTATCCTAACTAAGGACAATTTGGCGAAGCGCAACTGGACTGGATTTAAAAGATGTAGTTTTTGTGATAGTGATGAATCAATCAAACACCTCTTTCTTGACTGCCCATTGGCAAAAAAAATGTGGAGGTTGGTCCACATAGCTTTTAATATTACTCCTTCGAATTTCATCAACACGTTATTTGGGACGTGGCTAGATGGGATTGATGCAGAAACAGTGAGACATATCCGTGTAGGAGTATGTGCTTTATTATGGGCAGTTTGAAACTGCAGAAACGACTTGGTTTTTGACAGAACAACAAATATTCATTTCTTGAAGGTTGTTTTCAGGGCCACTACACTCATCCGTATGTGGTCGCTACTCACTCCGACGGAGGCCAGGGAGCATTTTGTTACTAGATCTATCCGATGGGAGACGGTATCACGGGCTATCTTCAACCGGTTTGGATGGCGGTCATGTAATAGGATAGGTGTTTAGTTTCCTATCTTTTGTTTTGCCTGCCGGTTGTGGCTGTCATGTTTTTGCTTTCGTGCTCTTTGTGAGCATTTTTTTCCTTTGTTTTCAGACCTCGAGACTTATTTTGGACCTTTTGATTTTCAATAATATGGTCGTATGCATCATTTTGATGCAGAGGCCGGGGCAAACCCCTTTTCGAAAAAAAAATGTGGTGTCTATGGTTGCGCCACCAAACCAGCTATGTCTGAATTATGGAAGCAACACCGAACCGATCCACATCCACACGTAAGCACACAGAACCGCTGCTAAAGAAGACAATAATGGATTGTACCAAGGAGGCGTTGGTGGACGCACCAAGGCCTCACGACGCCGAGCGCGGGAAGCCATCAGATGAGGTCGAGTAAGAGCTTGCATGTTGACTATGTCGATAGGGCAGATGACACAAGGTGCATCCTTTCCACTGAGGTATGCCGCGAGGCGCGCGTCAACACAAAAGGGCAAGGTGGCACTGGGAGGAGTAGGATGATGTGAAGGAATGCTAGTCGAACCATGCAGGAGTGTTGATCTTTTTTTGCCATGACTTTCACGAATGCCATTCCCTAATGAAACTTGGCAAGCTCTCACAACATTGGTCAATGTTTCCAACAAAAAAAAGTTAGAATTTTTTAATTTTTTTAAGTTTTTTCTTCAGATTTTACTATTCATGCTGAGATCATACGAGCTCAATTCTAACACTTTTGTCATGAATGAAAATGACATGCACATATAGGTGTTGTTTTTTTTTTGAACATTTTGATATCTTTTCTGCATTTTTTCGAGTTTGTATGAATTTTTTATGAGGTTTTCAAAGTGACGATCAGACGGTCAAAGGGCAAAAGCATAACATGAGCAAAGTGGCTTGGGCCGAACCGGTGTTTTTTGAAAATTAGGGGTAAAATAGCCGAGTGGGACACAACTAAGGGCATAAAATTAATTATCCCAAAAAGAGTTTCATATGAAGGAATGCATTAGTGTCATTGGTGTTACCCTTAACGAAGAAAGAAAATGAAATAAATATAAAACAAATCAAAATAATAATTTTTTATTAGAAACAATATTTAGTGGCACTGGCATTACCATTTAAAAAGAAGGAAAATATTTCTTTAACTTACAACAACTTTGCACTAAAATTGCACCTTTTGTAATATGCAAAGAATAATCGAATAATAGTGTCATTTTTGCATATATTGTATACTCCCTCTGTCCCAAAATAAGTTTCCCAGCCTTAGTACAACTTTGTACTAGAGTCAGTACAAAGTTAAGACACTTATTTTGAAACGGAGGGAGTCGTATCTATGTACATACATGTAAACTCGGCAACATCTGAAAAATATCCACAAAATAAAATTTAAAACAAAATGAAAAAGTGCACAAAAATAAGGGGAAAATGCACAAAAAAGAAGAAGACGGGCTGATGAGCTTTAGCATGTTAAGAATTGATTGGTCCAAAACAGAGGTCAGTCGAATTCCCAGCCCAAATCAGAAACACCACACAATAGAAAAAAAGAAAGCACAAATCTTGAAGCAACAATCAATGATCAGAAAAATTGACTTACCTAAATTTAATTTTCTTACATATAGCTAAAGTGATTGATGAAGCTCTAGGATTTTCAGATAAGGTCGTGGCTACGGCTGTGGCCATCGAACCAGCTCTGTCTGAATTATGGAAGCAACACTGAACCGATCCACCATCCACACGTAAGCACATATAACTACCGCTGAAGAAGACAATGGATCTCTACTATTATAGTACACGATTTTTTGAATATTTGAATTTGCCTTCTTCTCTCATATTTTACCCGCCACTTCCAGAATCGAATCATCTATGGCCGTCAACTTATTAAATCGAACGGCCCGTGTTACCCGGATTCGCCCCTCACGCAGTCCCGCCAAACCTGAAAACGAGTCGCCCCTTGTGGAGAACTCCACAGCCCCCACGATAGCCCCTCCACCCTCCAGGCTCTAGCAAATCGATTCCCTGCCAACCTCCCATTTTTCATCTCACGCTGGTCTTTCCCCTGGAATCTGGATGCTCCGTATCCAATTTCTCTAGCCCGTGGGTCACACACTCACACTCACACACCAGCAGCTCCATTGGTCCATCCCCGGTCCACACACCCAGCACGGCAGCACCTCCGGATCACCTCCACGTCCAGATTGCATCTCCAGCCCCGTCTCCTTGCAGGCTCTGGCTTGCTTCGAAATTTGTTTCCGCCTGGTGATTAAAGGCTCATAGGAGCTGGACATCCATCTACGGCCAGCTGACCATAGTGCCGTTGACCACAGGTGAGGTTGGTGATTCTTCTGTTGCTTTGAGATTTTGTTGCATGAGAATGTTGTGCAAGTGATTCTTCTTGCTGAGGATGATATGAAATACAGATCCACTGGTCTGATTGTAGCTTGCTGATTTTTCTACTTTTCTTGCACGCAAGGTGTTTGTGTTTATGTCCAAACAGTACACTAAGAAAGGCAATGCAGCATATGTTCATTCTGTTCTGCAAAGCCAAATAAGGATATTGACCCATCAGGGAAAAGCACAAAAAATATTGTCTACAATGATGTTTTTGTATAATTCATGTGCATGCTGTGTACTGCAGTGTGATGTTTCTAATATGGTTGTATTGATGTAAATAGTACCCAGGAAAATAATGTTATATAGGGCTTCAGTCATTAGTTTGTCCTTGTGAAAGTTGTAGTCCAAAAGTTATATTTGCAGGGGTACTATTCTAGCATATACAATACTTAAACCATGTACTACTTCTTTTTCAGTTATTGCATATAGCAGAAATCCAGCAACAGAAGTGAGCAAATATCATTCTTTATGATACAGAGCCATTGGGCTTCAAATGTATATACAATATACTGACATTTTTCAGTTTTAACGTACAACATAGACATCCTGTCAATGGAAGGGAGCACAGACCATTTTGCTTTACTCATACCATAAATAGATTACTAATTCCAATCTGATGCGCCTTGGCAGCAAGACCATGAACAAAACAAGCGGATTGCCTACCAATTTTGAGAAATTACACAGGCGATAAACCCCGGCATATGTTGGGGACGACGACGCAGGCAGCTGTTGTTGAAGAAGAGGTGGTCGCAGCAGATCGTGGTGCAGCAGCTTTCAAGGAGATTTACGCCCTCGCCACGGTGCACGAGTTGTACAGCGGCTCTCCTCCAAGATACAATAATCTCCTATCTCCTATTGTACACTCAAGAGGAGACGAACCAGCAGGTTCTCACGAACATAGCTCTTTCTATGCCAAAGTTCAGATGTATGTGGAGAAACTCAAGATTGATCTACCCAAAACATCTGCCGTACGTGGCCTTATATAGTCTCCTTCTCAACTGGAAAATTTATCTCTTGGCCAGCAAGTTTTCTTAGATAACAAGCTTAATTCGTTGGCCAAAATATCAGAAGAAGTTGAGTCAATATCTGGTACGTACAGCTGAAACCAAAACTGTTTAAATCACCCAAACTGATAACAAACAGAGATCACAAATTCTGTTCAGAGGTGTCCCATCTGAACGAACGCGAAGATTGAAGTTGATTCTATCACAAGTCAAACGGAAAACAGGGTATGAAATCTTAACAAGCGATTAACGACATTGTCAAGACATTCATTTGTAACTTTATTCAGAAACCGAAACAGACAAAGCCTGATCCTTAAAAGCTAAAATGAAACTGAAACTCTGAACTTCTGAATTCCAACAGCATAGATGTTGTAACTTCTACATGATGGCAATGCATTAGAGTTAGCAGAATCATATTTGAACTCAACGGGGGAAGTGCAATGATCCAGCGTCAAGTGCATATCAAACTTCATAGTGTTCACTTCAGAGTTTTCAGCATCGAAACAATTCTCACGTTCCTGGTTAGCGGCAAAGATGATCTCGCCATGGTGACACCTTGAAATAACACCTGCAGAAGCTGAAATACAAGACATGAAAATTCACAATAATGATTTTTTTTTACAAATTGTTCTTAATATTGGCAACATCTAATAATTTAGTTGCACTGAAAGAACATAGAAAACAATTACAGTTTAACTCTATAATTTTTCTTGTAAGCAAGAAATGGGTACACAAATGCTTTAATCACCATACTTGTTCTTTATTTTCTGTAACCTACAAATCCAAAAAATTTACAATTAAATAACAAAAAAAGATCACACTCATCAATCTTATTCTCCGTTCTTTCACTGAAAAAAATATATCAGAAATTGAGTCCCTTCTATTCGGGGACATCCGATAAAATCAGAAATTGAAGTACTCACCTTGCTGCTGCCTGCTGAGTGCCCAATGTTGATGCAGTGATGCTACGGTCAGTGCTACTCGCTCGCGCCATCGCTCGGAGGCGTGGAGTGTGCCGCCTGCCGGCGTGTGCTGTGTGCGGCCGTGGCTGCCGGATTCGGGAGCTGCCGTGCCTGCTGACGATGACTGGGCAAGACGAGCATGATTGCCGGATGGCCGGTCGGGCGCTGCGCCTGCGGCGTGGCAGTCCTCGGGTCGGCGGCAGGGAAGAAGGGGCGGCGGCGCGGTGGCGCTCCGCTCGACGATCTTTTTTTTATAGAACTCCACTCGACAGCCTGAGGCAGGGAGCTCTTTTTTTTTTTGGAGAATCGGCAGGGAGCTCACCTGGTTCGCGTTTCTGAGTGGGGCTCCATACAGGACGGGGTAAGGCAGGACGCAGAAATTCAAGCGGTCTCCCCTAAAATCAAAAACGAAAAAGTTTTTTTTTTAAATAGAAGTCGAGCGGAACAGGCTATTCTCACGTTTTTGCATGATTTTTACGACATGCATTGATATGGACTTATACATATCCTTTTTTCTGCTCGCAAAAAATATTGGATATGCATGGTAGAATGCATTACATCCATGTACGTCCAAGTAATGTACGTAGAATGCATGGAGATTATTATTTTCTGGACAAAATTTAATCCCGTGATGTACGTAGAATCCATTTCGTGAATATTAACTGCAAGTTTGTCTTTTCTTTTTTTTGCGGGAAACTGCAAGTTTTTAAATGTTTGGGAAATATAAGAAAATCAAATTGTTCATGAACATTGTAAATTGGCAAGCGATTGCGAAGCTAAAACTCCATATAAAAAGTGTTTCATTTATACATAAGACTTTTTGCTTGTATGGTCTTTTTATTAAGAATGCACACGTGCAAAGCACATGCCTTCGACTAGTTATACCAAGGAGGCGTCGGTGGAGGCACCAAGGCCGCACGACGGCGTGCACGAGAAGCCATTAGATGAGGTTGAGGGCAAAATTGACAAATTTGACCTATGGATAAAATCAAATCACAGAATGAACTGCTCGTGAAACTATTTCACGCGGCTGACCTTTTTGTGTGACGCCCGACACGAAGGCGCCATACTACATTGTGCAACGCCTCACAGATAGGCGCTACACGACTGGCCAGCGTCGCATCTGTGTGATCCGAAAATTACTAAGTCAGTGTGCAGCGCCTGATACCTAGGCGCCACACTATACAGTGTAGCGCCTAGCTTCTAGGCGTTGCACTAGTGGTTGCTTCATTTTGTAGTGCAACCACTAGTGCACGCCTAGCTTCTAGGCGTTGCACTAGTGGTTGCTTCATTTTGTAGTGCAACCACTAGTGCAGTGCCTGAGAGCTAGGCGCCACACTATACAGTGCAGCGCCTAGCTTTTAGGCTCTGCACAATGATTTAGCAATTTTTAGGCAGTCTGGGGTGCAACGCTGGCCAGTCGTGTAGCGACTATCTGTGAGGCGTTGCACAATGTAGTATGGCGCCTTCGTGTCGGGCGTCACACAAAAAGGTCAGCCACGTGAAATAGTTTCATGGGGAGTTCATTATGTGATTTGATTTCGTCCACAAGTCAAATTTGTCAAATTTGCCTGAGGTTAAGTAAGAGCTCGCATGGGGACGTGGAGTAACTGAGCGCGAGCTCAAATGGGCTCGATATCCACGACGTTCGCTGGTGCATATAGATCTATGCCATTTGTTTATACGAGCGGTGGTGGGCTGCTGGAAAATGCGAACTGTGGAAAAATACGTACTACGAGGCAGTGGTGGGTGGTGGGCCATGCTTCAGGGTTAGAATATGCGGATTTGACGTGCAGGGTGACGCCCGTCCGCCGTTGACGAGGTGAGCCGCGGATCGGAATCGATGAATCCGTCTGATCCGTGGAACAGGAACTTCACTTTCCGTTTGTTGGTGGAGGCACTAATTGAATGCAAGTTCCAGTGTATTCTCTACGTAGGGCGGTGATTCTAACCGGAGAGAAGAAGCGCCGGCAGCGAGCCACCATGGAGTTTCTGATGCAGCCAATCAGAAGGTACATAGATCCTTGCTTCCATGGCGTCTTCGTCTCAATTCTTAGGCGCCTCGTTTCGTCACTGAAAGGATCTTGTTTGGCTTTGAATCAGTTCTGCTGTGCTAGACGAAGTAGGAGAGCTTGGTGCCAGCCCGTGTCTGGGCATGGCGGTATGGTGGCGGAGCAGCAACGGCCGGTGGGGAGCGCGGACACGCAGATTATGGCGGTGAATGAAGAGGCGGCGAACAGGAGGGAGAACTCGCCTCCGACTTCAGAGCTTTCAATGGGGAAGACGAATCCCCGAGCGCCTGGATGGAACAAGAGGTCTGTGCGGAAATTTTTGTCCCAGCGAGATCTCTAGGGATTTAGAGAAACTTGGCATGACTGGATAAAAGCGTGGAATTAGCAGAACTAGTGGTAGAATCCTGCTTACTGAATTTAGGCAGTTCATGTTCAGAAAATGGTTGTGTCTTTTTCAGGCTTAGGATAGGTGCTGCAGCATCGAGCAGAACCCCTTGCCCAAAACGCATCAATGCAATAGAGAAAGCTGTTAGGCGAGTCAACCCAACTGAAAATGTCATCATGCCAGTACTTGGGACTTCTTTAGACTCTTTAGGCGAGTCATACGACTTCTACAATCTATACTCGTGGGGAAGGGCTTTGACATCCGATATGGGAAGAGCCGGCTTATTGTCGAGAGGACGAAATGCATGCGGGAAATAGTGTGTGGGTGCTCGCTTAGTACAAACTTTTGACTGAGATTAGTGGTTGAAATTTCAGTCCATTTGCTGGAAGGGGGGCGAGCGTCAAGTAAATCCATAGACCAATAATATTGGTAATAACAAGATTTTCAAGTGGCAAAAGGTTCCACTGACTTTGTGGTTGTGTTGCAGGTGTAGGTGGTCAGGCAAGCTTGGAACTTGGCCACATTGAACGGACAACGGAATCAAACCTGGGAGGTAATTCCCAAAACAATATCGTTCCAGAGAATGAGAATATGATTGCTGAACAAGTGGAAAAAATGTATCCTTTGCAGGGCGAAGTCGCAGTACTGGAAGTGCCGATTGTGGTGGACAGAGATCTATGTTAAGAGGTCTAAGAGCCGGAAAGGCAAGAAAAAGGGGAAAAGAGGGAGGAATAAGAGGCGGAGGACAGTTTGGTTCTCAAAACATAGTTCAAACAATCTGTCCAATCGAAAGCTCAAAAACCGATGACACTAGCAGTGATGACGGCAACATTGCTAGTGGTGAAACAAATGTGCATCAACGTGTCAACCCTGGTTGGAAATGCATTTTGCAGAAAAACTTGGCTGAGAAGATGCAAGGATGGAATGATAAAGTTCAGTACTGCTTAAGACTGACCTGCGTAAGCGGTAGTTTCAGCTTGACTCCGTCTAAATGGCGAGCAATGTGTATGCATTTGAAGATTGAGCATGCCGCCAACGCCGATGCTTGTGACAAGAAAATGCTTGAACTCATTGAATGTCTGTATAACTTCGAGTCTTCGACCAGCGTGCTTCACCAACAAATGAGAGGTTGGGGCTGGTGGCACAGCTGGGTCGCCACTCTGTGCTGAATTGTGACTAGCTCCGTGTAGGTTTTCGTCAGCCGTCTCCCCCTCGCAACTTCCTTCATCCGACATCTCGGACCTGAAAAAGTGCTTGTAATATAAAGCCTGGTATTATGTACTGGTAAATAATTGCGGCATGTAGCGGCAAAGGCCAACGGATGATCGTGCAATAATGTTACTCGATATAAATAGTATGCATGAACTTTCAGTTACAATTGTACCTGTCATTCAATCCAAATAAAAGCTACCATGTATCATGAAGGTTCAATACAAATGCTGCTGAAAGCTACAATTGTACCTGTCATTCAATCCAAATAAAAGCTACCATGTACCATGAAGGTTCAATACAAATGCTGCTGTTTTTAAAATACTGAATGTCTGGAACTATGCATGTACAAACAATGTAGATTTCAGAGACTGAATCTTTATATCTATGAATCTATGGAACTTTTTCTCTGAAATATCGAATGTATGACAGCAACAATGTTCAAAATGTGAATGCATGAAAGCATCACAGCCGAATTCAAAAGTGTGAATGTTTATATCTATGAATAGTTGAATACAGCGTGTCAATCTATGCAAGAAAGGTAGTAACATTGATCCAGAAGGTTCAGTATAGAGGCTACTGCTTTTGAAAGAGTGAATCTATGAAACTATGAACCTAGAAGCAGTGTTGATTTCAAAGTCTGAATATTTGTATCCATAAATCTATGCAACTTTGTTCTGAAAGACTAAGGGGCTGTTTAAATATTTGCATCCATGAATCTATGCAAACAGACTAATGTGACTACAGATGGTGAATAAAAAATGAGTGGTTAAAAAGTTTTGAAAGTACTTTGATCCATGAAAATTATTAAAATGGACAACTGCAAAATTGCAGGTAGAGAACCTGAAAATTTATTCAGAGATAACCATCATTAGGTACATAATGCTCTGACAAAAGCATAAGCGGTGGAGATAACACAAAACAGAGCAATACAACTTGGGACTGCGAGCTACACACGGGTCCTTACTACAGACTAGAATTAGCAAATTAACTACTAGTCGGCTCTCCTTATTACATAGCTCTTGAACTAAAGTAACTGCTGTGCTGCACGAAGATTAAGTACAGCATAGCCATCACAAGAACCAGGTTGGTTCCAGCCAACAGCAGCGCCGTGCATTGGCTGTCCGTCGATCAGCAGTGCGGTACAACACCGGCGGGGTTAGCTTGCTGCATCTGTGGCTGGGCACGCATGAGCTGATTGGATCTCTGCCTGGCTGCCGTCCACCAAAGTGTGTTCTCACCTGGATCTCTGCTGAAGGGGAGCGGATGGATGCACGGCTAGAGGCTGATGCAGTAAGTACGGCTGGGACAAGCCGTCCCTAGTCAGCTCCGACAGGTACGTATCCCTGGATCTCATGAACTGTCATAACCCAGCCTGCATGATGCGTGCTGATCTTCAGAAAGGGGATCCGGATGCGAAAATTGAAATTTGCTGGCAAGGAGGACTTACATCTTTCCTGACGCATTTGTAGAAGCGTGCTCCGGCTCGGGAGATGAAGGTGACCACCTTGTGGCCACAGGTTGGGCATGGAATCAGCAGGAGAACCTCCCCTGGCTGCGAAGAAGAAGACGAGGTAGTCATCGTTCCCGATCTGGTCCTTGCCGGTGAGGTTGAAGATCAGGCGTGGGGGACAGCGGGGGAGGAATGTTCGAGAGGAAGGCCAATTTGGAGGCACGCCGTTTCTTGTGTAACGTCTGAGCCGTGGCCCCGACGCAGCGCACCATCTGAGCCGCCTCACGGGGAGATGACGGCCTCGACATTAATGCGGTAGTTGAGTGGGCCACGGTCCGGAAAAATAGCTGCACATACATCTTGGAATACAGAATAAAATACACATGGTGTTCCGAATCTTAGCGCGAGCTGACGTTCTGGATATCGAGCTCATCTGAGCTCGAGCTCAGATTAGTACTTTCGCTCGCATGGTGACTATGTCGATGGATCAGATGGCACACAACACATCCTTTCCACTGAGGTAAGCCGCGAGGCACGCTTCAACAGAAAAGGGCAAGGTGGCACTGGGAGTAGCGATGGTGTGAAGGCATGCCAGTTGAACCCATGGTGCAGGAGCTGGAGATGGACCTTGTGTTTCTCTAGTTGCAACGCACAACCCCTTTTGCTAGTCTTTAAAAGGGAGATTACTTAGAATAGAGAAGTAATGTATTTTGACCGTAAGAAAAAAGGGAAAAAACTTACCTCCAACCGACCGATCTCGTGCGAGCATCCGTCGCCTTCGCGTCCATCGGATTGACTTTTCATCATACGGCCGAGAGCAAGCCCCTTTGTGTCCATGTTTTCTGCAACTGAGCCTTTGTTTCAGAAAAAGAGAGTTTGCAACTGGGGACCGAAGAGGGGTTAGATCCTACAGCGGCGGATACTCGTGCGACTGGGAGGGTGACGACGACGAGGATTCCGGCCGGATCTCGCTGGATCCGACCAGGATGGCGTGCAGGGACGTCCGGGACATGCAGGGGCTGAGACACGTGCGTCTAGGAGGGCGACAGCGACGAGGTTTCCAGCCAGATCTCGCCGGATCCGACGAGGATGGCACGCGGGCAGGAGGCGGGGACTTCCATGAGCGGCGGGGGCTCGCCTCAGCGAGGCCCGGCAAGGTTGGAGGCGAGCTCCACAGTGACGAGTCTCCGCCGGCGGTGGCGCGAAGACGGGGACGTGCGGTGCCGATCCTCCATCACCACCATCTAGCAGAACTCGCATCGAACAGAGTGGCCTTGTTTTTGCGACTTCCTCTTTGTTGCAAGATTTTCTGTAACATCAATCATGTTATAAAACATTTCTTCCGTAACATCATACGAAGGTGAAAATAAAAAAAATTCTGCAACATTACCACTATTGCAAAGTTTTTCTGCAACAAGACCTTCGTTGCAAAAGTTTTCTGCAACAAGACTGTGTTGCAATGATTTCTGTAACGAGACCTCTGTTGTAGAAAATTCTGCAACAACAACTTTGTTGCAGTGGTGAAAGGCATCGCTCTGCCGCATGATTGTGTCACATCAGACGGCTCGCGAGGCGGCAGATCTTTTTAAAAGATCCATCGACCGACGCGTAGCACTGCCAAGAAAAACATAGAAATAATTTTCTCATTAGAAAAATTATTATAAAAAGATATCGCTAACAAAGCCAGATAGCTTATTCGTGATCAACACCCTTAGGGCCCGATTCATTAAAAAGGTCGAAGAGAATTGCCCGGTTAATTAAAAGAAAACCAAGTGAAAACTGCCACAACATGCCTGCAAAAACAAGGCACACAGGGTGATCTGGCAACCCACGCAAGAACGCACACACACCGCCAAGGAGAAAAGAATCGTCAAGGTTGTAACCCGGCGGCATCGTCATCACGCCTCCGTGACGGCGATTCTGACTCCACCATCGACGACCACCGAAGAAGCCCTCACCACAAACAAGCATCAAGGCCTGCGTCGGTCAATGCCAAACAGTCACCCACACGCGCCGGTGCCAGGCAGCTTCGGTCTGTCGATGAGCATTGCAGGGGAAAAGCGTTGGGCTTGCGCTGAGCTAGCGCCAGAGCCAACCACCCATCTCGTGTCATCGTCACTGCAAGGGCCCCTCCTCAGTAGCTCCGACTTCAGGAAGACAAAGCGAGGCACGGCGACCCCTTGAACACGCTGGAAGAGACCGACTACCAAGACCCATCAGCAAGCCAGCTCCGCCCGAAGCCACCATCGTTGCCACACAAGAAGCCTCGCAGAACAAACACATCGCCGGACGGCCACCTGCCTGAAGGAAATATACCCTAGAGGCAATAATAAAGTTGTTATTGCCTTATTCATGATAAATGTTTATTATTCATGCTAGAATTATATTAACCGGAAACTTGATACATGTGTGGATACATAGACAAAACACCGTGTCCCTAGTAAGCCTCTACTAGACTAGCTCGTTGATCAAAGATGGTTAAGTTTCCTAACCATAGACATGTGTTGTCATTTGATAAACGGGATCACATCATTAGGAGAATGATGTGATGGACAAGACTCATTCATTAGCTTAGCATTATGATCGTTCAGTTTTATTGCTATTGCTTTCTTCATATCAAATACATTTTCCTTCGACTATGAGATTATGCAACTCCTGGATACCGGAGGAATGCCTTATGTGCTATCAAACGTCACAACGTAACCGGGTGATTATAAAGATGCTCTAAAGGTATCTCCGAAGGTGTTTGTTGGGTTGGCATAAATCGAGATTAGGATTTGTCACTCCGAGTATTAGAGAGGTATCTCTGGGCCCTCTCGGTAATACACATCATAAGAAGCCTTGCAAGCAAAGTGATTAATGAGTTAGTTGCAGGATGATGTATTACGAAATGAGTAAAGAGACTTGCCGGTAACGAGATTGAACTAGGTATGACCGACGATCAAATGTCGGGCAAGTAACATACCAATGGACAAAGGGAATTACGTATGTTGTCATAACGGTTCAACCGATAAAGATCTTTGTGGAATATGTAGGAATCAATATGGGCATCCAGGTCCGCTATTGGTTATTAACTGGAGATGTGTCTCGTTCATGACTACATAATTCCTGAACCCGTAGGGTCGCACGCTTAACGTTCATTGATGCTAGAGTAGTATTGGGATATTTGATGAGTGGTAACCAAATATTATTAGGAGTCCCAGATGAGATTCCGGACATCACGAGGAGTCTCGGAATGGTCGAGAGGTAAAGATTTATATATGAGAAGTCATATTTTGGGTTCTGGAAAATGTGCAGTTTTTTCGGTATTGTACCAGGAAGCTTCCAGAAGGTTCCGGAGGATTCCAGAGGGGCCTGGAAGTCCACAAGTGGGTTCACCACGACCCAAGGGCTAGCATGGGCTGCGGGGAGGTGCCCTGGCCATATTGGGCTAGGCGCACCAAGTCCTCAAAAGCCCATGTGGCTAGGGAAGGCAAAAAGGGAAGGAGTCCTAGTAGGAATAGGATTGGATTTGGAGTCCAAGTCCTCTCCCCCTTAGCCGTGCCCTAGGGCTTGGAGGGGCTGTTTGCCACGCCTCTCCACCTATATATAGAGAGGAGGGGCTCCCCAAGAGCAGACACCAAGCCCTTGGCGCCCCTCTCTCTCTCCTGTTACTCCGTAGTTCCACCGCCTCGTCCCAGCGACACTTAGCGAAGCGTTGTCGGTGCTCCACCCACCACCATCACCACCACGCTGTCGTGTTGGTTGTGATCCCATCTAATTCTCCTCTCATGCTTGCTGGATCAAGGAGGATACGTCATCGAGCCGCACGTGTGCTAAACTCAGAGGTGTCGTCCGTTCGGCACTAGATCGGTTGGATCGTGATCGGATCATGAAAAGTTCGACTACATCAACCGCGTTGTCAAATGCTTCCGCTTTTGGTCTACGAGGGTACGTAGACACACTCTCCCCCTCTCATTGCTATGCATCTCCTAGATAGATCTTGCGTGAGCGTAGGAAATTTTTGAAATTACATGCTACGTTCCCCAACAGTGGCATCCGAGCCAGGTCTATGCGTAGATGATATGCATGAGTAGAATACAAAGAGTTGTGGGCGGTGATCGTCATACTGCTTACCACTAATGTCTTATTTTGATTCGGCGGTATTGTTGGATGAAGCAGCACAGACCAACCTTACATGACCACGTTGATGAGACCAGTTCCACCGATAGAGATGCAACTAGTTTTGCATAAAGGTGGTTGACGGGTGTCTGTTTCTCCAACTTTAGTTGAATGGAATTTGACTGCGGCCGGTCCTTGTTGAAGGTTAAAACAGCAAACTTGATAAATCACCGTTGTGGTTTTTGTGCCGTAGGTAAGAACGGTTCTTGCTAGAAGCCCCTAGCAGCCACGTAAAACTTGCAACAACAAAGTAGAGGACGTCTAACTTGTTTTTGCAGGGCATGTTGTGATGTAATATGGTCAAGACATGATGTGATATACGTTGTTTTATGAGATGATCATGTTTTGTAAAAGTTATAGGCAACTGGCAGGAGCCTTATGGTTGTTGCTTTATTGTATGAAATGCAAACGCCATGTAATTGCTTTACTTTATCACTAAGCGGTAGCGATAGTTATAGAAGCAATAGTTGGCAAGACGACCATGACGCTATGATGGAGATCAAGATGTCGAGCCGATGACAATGGAGATCATGACGATGCTTTGGAGATGGAGATAAAAAGCACAAGATGATGATGGCTAATTGCATGTGATGTTTATCTTTTATGCATCTTATTTTGCTTAGTACGGCGGTAGCATTGTGAGATAATCCCTTAACTAAATTTCAAGGTATAAGTGTTCTCCCCGAGTATGCACCATTGCGACAGTTCTTCATGCTGAGACACCACGTGATGATCGAGTGTGATAGGATCTACGTTCACATACAACGGGTGCAAGACAGTTTTGCACATGCGGAATACTCGGATTAAACTTGACGAGCCTAGCATGTACAGACATGGCCTCGGAACACTGGAGACCGAAAGGTCGAACATGAATCATATAGTAGATATGATCAACATAGAGATGTTCACCATTGATGACTACTCCATCTCACGTGATGATCGGACATGGTTTAGTTGATTTGGATCAAGTATCATTTAGATGACTTGAGGGATGTCTATCTAAGTGGGAGTTCGTAATTTGATTAATTGAACTTAATTTATCATGAACTTAGTCCTGATAGTATTTTGCAAATTATGTTGTAGATCAATAGCTCGCATTGTAGCTCCCCTATGTTTTTTGATATGTTCCTAGAGAACACTAAGTTGAAAGATGATAGTAGCAATGATGCGGACTGGGTCTGTGATCTAAGGATTATCCTCATTGCTGCACAGAAGAATTATGTCCTTGATGCACCGCTAGGTGACAGACCTATTGCAAGAGCACATGCAGACGTTATGAATGTTTGGCAAGCTCGATATGATGACTACTTGATAGTTTAGTGCACCATGCTTTACGGCTTAGAATCGGGGCTTCAAAGACGTTTTGAATGCCACAGAGCATATGACATGTTCCAAGATCTGAAATTGGTATTTCAGACTCATGCCCGTGTCGAGAGGTATGAGACCTCTGGCAAGTACTTTGCCTACAAGATGGAGGAGAACAGCTCAGCTAGTGAGCATGTGTTCAGAATGTCTGGGCACTACAATCGCTTGAATCAAGTGGCAGTTCATCTTCCAGATAAGATAGTGATTGATAGAGTTCTCTAGTCACTATCACCAAGCTACTAGAACTTCATGATGAACTATAATATGCAAGGGATGACGAAAACGATTCCCGAGCTTTTCGCGATGCTGAAATCGGCAAAGGTAGAAATCAAGAAAGAGTATCAAGTGTTGCTGGTTAACATGACCACTGGTTTCAATAAAAAGGGCAAGGGAAAAAAGGGAACTTCAAGAAGAATGGCAAGCAAGTTGTCACTCCCGTGAAGAAGCCCAAAGCTGGACCTAAGCCTGAAACTGAGTGCTTCTACTGCAAAGGAAATGGTCACTATAAGCGGAACTACCCCAATATTTGGCGGGTAAGAAGGATGGCAAAGTGAACAAAGGTATATTTGATATACATGTTATTGATGTGTACCTTACTAGTGCTCGTAGTAGCCCTTGGGTATTTAATACATGTTCGGTTGCTAAGATTAGTAACTCGAAACACGAGTTACAGAATAAATGGAGACTAGTTGAGGGTGAAGTGACGATGTGTGTTGGAAGTGGTTCCAAGATTTATATGATCATCATCGCACACTCCCTATACTTTCGGGATTAGTGTTGAACCTAAATAAATGTTATTTGGGTGTTTGCATTGAGCATGAACAATATAGGATCGTGTTTATTGCAATACGGTTATTCATTTAAGACAGGGAATAATTGTTATTCTGTTTGCATGAACAAAACCTTCTATGGTCATACACCCAATGTTAATGGTTTATTGAATCTCGATCGTAGTGATACACATATTCAAAATATTGATGCCAAAAGATGCAAAGTTGATAATGATAGTGCAACATATTTGTGGCACTGCCGTTTAGGTCATATTGGTGTAAAGCGCATGAAGAAACTCCATGCAGATGGCTTTTGAAATCACTTGATTATGAATCATTTGATACTTGCGAACCCTGCCTCATGGGCAAGATGACTAAAACTCCGTTCTCCGGAACAATGGAGCGAGCCAATGACTTATTGGAAATAATACATACCGATGTATGTGGTCCAATGAGTGTTGAGGCTCGCGGTGGGTATTGCTATTTTTGACCTTCATAGATGATTTGAGCAGATATGGGTATATCTACTTAATTAAACACAAGTCTGAAACATTTGAAAAGTTCAGAGGATTTCAGAGTGAAATGGAGAATCATCGTAACCAGAAAATAAAGTTTCTTTGATCTGATCGTGGAGGCAAATATTTGAGTTACGAGTTTGGCCTTCATTTAAAACAATGTGGAATAGTTTCACGACTCACGCCACCTGGACCACCACAACGTAATGGTGTGTTCGAACGTCGTAACCGTACTTTATTAGATATGGTGCGATATATGATGTCTCTTACCGATTTACCACTATTGTTTTGAGATTATGCATTAGAGACAGCCGTATTCACATTAAATAGGGCACCGTCTAAATCTGTTGAGATGACACTGTATGAACTATGGTTTGGCAATAAACCTAAGCTGTCATTTCTTGAAGTTTGGGGATGCGATGCTTATGTCAAAAAGCTTCAGCCTGATAAGCTCGAACCCAAATCGGAGAAGTGCGTTGCTACGTCTTGAGCTTGCGTTGGTTTTCCTTGAAGAGGAAAGGGTGATGCAGCAATAGTAGCGTAAGTATTTCCCTCAGTTTTTGAGAACCAAGGTATCAATCCAGTAGGAGGCTCCTCAAAAGTTCCACACACCTACACAAACAAACAAAGAACTCACAACCAACGCAATAAAGGGGTTGTCAATCCCTTCACGACCACTTGTGAAAGTGAGATCTGATAGAGATAGTATGATAAGATAAATATATTTTTGGTATTTTATAATATAGATGCAAAAAGTAAAGATGCAAATAAAAGTAGATCGGAAACTTATATGATGGAAAATAGACCTGGGGGCCATAGGTTTCACTAGTGGCTTCTCTCAAGATAGCATAAGTATTACGGTGGGTGAACAAATTACTGCCGAGGAATTGATAGAAAAGCGAATAATTATGAGATTATCTAGGCATGATCATGTATATAGGCATCACGTCCGCATGAAGTAGACCGACTCCTGCCTGCATCTACTACTATTACCACACACATCGACCGCTATCCAGCATGCATCTAGAGTATTAAGTTCATTAAAACAGAGTAACACATTAAGAAAGATGACATTATGTAGAGGGATAAACTCATGCAATATGATATAAACCCCATCTTTTTATCCTCGATGGCAACAATACAATACGTGCCTTGCAACCCTTTCTATCACTGGGTAAGGACACCGCAAGATTTAACCCAAAGCTAAGCACTTCTCCCATGGCAAGAAAGATCAATCTAGTAGGCCAAACCAAACTGATAATTCGAAGAGACTTGCAAAGGTAACTCAATCATACATAAAAGAATTCAGAGAAGATTCAAATATTTCTCATAGATAAACTTGATCATAAACCCACAATTCATCGGATCTCAACAAACACACTGCAAAAAGAGTTACATCAAATAGATCTCCACAAGAGAGGGGGAGAACATTGTATTGAGATCCAAAAAGAGAGAAGAAACCATCTAGCTAATATCTATGGACCCGAAGGTCTGTGGTAAACTACTCACAACTCATCGGAGGGGCTATAGTGTTGATGTAGAAGCCCTCCATGGTCGATTCCCCCTCCGATGGACCGCCGGCGAAGGCTCCAAGATAGGATCTTGCGGATACAGAAGGTTACGGTGGTGGAAATTGTGTTTCGTTGGCTCCCTAGATGTTTTCGGGGTACATAGGTACATATAGGAGGAAGAAGTACGTCGGTGGCTACCTGAGGGGCCCAGGAGACAGGGGCGCGCCCAGGAGGGGTGGACGCGCCCTCCTATCTCTTGGCTGCCTCGATTGCTTTTTGACTTGCACTCCAAGTCCTCTGGATCACGTTCTTTCCAAAAATCACGCTCCCGAAGGTTTCATTCCATTTGGACTCCATTTGATATTCCTTTTCTTCGAAATACTGAAATAGGCAAAAAAAACAGCAATACGGGTTGGGCCTCCGGTTAGTAGGTTAGTCCCAAAAATGATATAAATATGTAAAATAAAGCCCATAAACATCCAAAAGGGGTAATATAATAGCATGGAACAATAAAAAATTATAGGTACGTTGGAGACGTATCAAGGATCCCCAAGCTTAATTCCTGCTCGTCCTCGAGTAGGTAAATGATAAAAACAGATTTTTTGATGTGGAATGCTACCTAGCATAATTCTCAATGTAATTTTCTTTATTGTGGCATGAATGTTCAGATCCAAATGATTCAAAATAAAATTTCATATTGACATAAGAAATAGTAACACTTCAAGCATACTAATCAAAGCACATGTCTTCTCAAAATAACATGGCTAAAGAAAGTTCATCCCTACAAAATCATATAGCTAGGCTATGCTTCATTTTTGTCACACAAAAATGTTCCCAAATTCTACACCCCCGATGACAAGCCAATCAATTGTTTCATACTTAAATAATCTCAAACTTTTTCAACCTTCACGCAATACATGAGCGTGAGCCATGGATATAGCACTATGGGTGGAATAGAATATGATGATGGGGATTGTGTGGAGAAGAAAAAAAAGGAGAAAGCCTCACATTGACGAGGTTAATCAACGGGCTATGGAGATGCCCATCAATTGATGTCAACATGAGGAGTAGGGATTGCCATGCAACGGATGCACTAGAGCTATAAATGAATGAAAGCTCAACAAAAGAAACTAAGTGGGTGTGCATCCAACTTGCTTGCTCACGAAGACCTAGGGCATTTGAGGAAGCCCATCGTAGGAATATACAAGCCAAGTTCTATAATGAAAAATTCCCACTAGTATATGAAAGTGACAACATATGAGACTCTCTATATGAAAAACATGGTGCTACTTTGAAGCACAATATATGAGACTCACTATATGAAGAACATGGTGCTACTTTGAAGCACAAGTGTGGAAATAGAGATAGTAACATTGCCCCTTTTTATTTATTTTCTTTTATTTTCTTTTATTTTCTTTTTTTATTTGGCCTTTATTTGGCCTTTCTTTTTTTTCTTTGGGACAATGCTCTAATAATGATAATCATCACACTTTTATTGATTACAACACATGAATTACAACTCGAAACTAGAACAAGATATGACTCTATATGAATGCCTCCGGCGGTGTACCGGGATGGTGTAATGAATCAAGAGTGACATGTATGAAAAATTATGCATGGTGGCTTTGCCACAAATACGATGTCAACTACATGATCATGCAATGGCAATATGACAAAAGTAATGTATGTCATGATGATAAACAGAATGGTGGAAAGTTGCATGACAATATATCTCGGAATGGCTATGGAAATGCCATAATAGGTAGATATGGTGGCTGTTTTGAGGAAGATATAAGGAGGTTTATGTTTGATTGAGCGTATCATATCACAAGGTTTGGATGCACCGGCGAAGTTTGCACCAACTCTCAAGGTGAGAAAGGGCAATGCACGGTACCGAAGAGGCTAGCAATGGTGGAAAGGTAAAAGTGCGTATAATTCATGGACTCAACATTAGTCATAAGAACTCATATACTTATTGCAAAAATTTAGAAGTCATCAAAAACCAAGCACTACACACATGCTCCTAGAGGGATAGATTGGTAGGAAAAGACCCTCGCTCGTCCCCGACCGCCACTCATAAGGATGCACAATCCAGGTACACTTCATGCTTCAAATTTGTTACACAACTTTAACCATACGTGCATGCTACGGGACTTGCTAACTTCAACACAAGCATTCTTTAAATTCATAATCACCCAACTAGCATGACTTTAATATAACTACCTCCATATCTCAAAACAATTATCAAGTATCAAATTGATCATAGCATCCAATTCACTTCCTATGATAGTTTTTATTATACCCAACTTGGACGCCTACCATTCTAAGACCAATTTTATAACCATAGCAAATACCATGTTGTTCTAAAAGACTCTAAGAATAATATAAGTGAAACATGAGAGACTAGCAATTTCTACAAAATTAAGCCACCGCCGTGCTCTAAAAGATATAAGTGAAGCACTAGAGCAAAAACTATCTAGCTCAAAAGATATAAGTGAAGCACATAGCATATTCTAATAAATTACTAATAAAGTGGGCTTCTCGATTGGGCCATTCGTGGCCGTCAGATCAGGGTAAAAGCCCCACCTCGGCTCTCCTCATACATTAGATATTCACTGTGTGTTTCACCTTGCTGTTTCTTTCATGCGTGTATGACGAGTGGGCCGCTTCGTCGATGGGGTCGCGATGTGTTGGCTGGGTGCGGGGTGAAACTGTACGATTGGTCATTCATCCCGAAAAGTCCATTGGTCGCCCAAATCCCATAGCCGAACGCCCCCGCCTCCTTCATCCCTCACCCGTCTTAGCCGCACAACCCTAGCCGCCGCCCCACCCGCATCCGTCCTCCATCCCTGGTATGAGCTCTTCCTCCTCTATCTATGTCTGCCCTGAGCTCTTCCTCCTCCGTCCTCACATGCTCCACCCCGAGCCCCGCCTCTTCCACCCCACCCGGACTTCGCCTCGTCCATTCGCGCACCAGTTCAAAGGGCAGGGCCAGAGAGCCGTGGTGAGTCCTCGGGAGAGGAGAGGAAGGCAAAGGCGGAGCAGAGGAAATCAAGAAGGTTAGGGGGCGATGGAGGGAGCGCATGGCCGAACGAACCCTAGCCGACTAGCCCCCAACCCGCAGCAGACACAATCCTCCCTCCTCACTTCCTCGTCAACACAGGCGCCCGCGCCCCTCCCCTCCCCCTCCTTCCCGCAGCCCCAGGAGCTCCGCCACCGCATCGATGAGATCCACCGCCTCCCCGAGGTCCTTATCCACCCAAGTCGCGAGGAAGCCGCGGAAGGAGGAGATCAGCTGGGCGTCACCGACCGGAGAAGGAGGAGAGGCGCGGATGCTAGCCAAGGAGGCGGATCGGCTTGCCTCTACTGCACCGTGAGCGTAGCCGCTGCCTCTGCACCCACCTTGTACAGCAAGGATGATTGTGGTAAACTAAAAAGCAAAGACTAATATAAGACAAGACGCTCCAAGCAAAACACATACCATGTGGCGAACAAAAATATAGCTCCAAGTAAAGTTACCAATGAACGAAGACGAAAGAGGGGATGCCTTCCCAGGGCATCCCCAAGCTTAGGCTTTTGGCCACTCTTGAATATCTTGGGGTGCCATGGGCATCCCCAAGCTTAGGCTTTTGCCACTCCTTATTCCATAGTCCATCAAATCTTTACCCAAAACTTGAAAACTTCACAACACAAAACTCAACAGGAAATCTTATAACCTCCGTTAGTGAAAGAAAACAAAACCACCACATAAGGTACTGTAATGAACTCATTCTTTATTTATTTTGGTGTTAAACCTACTTTATTGCAACTTCTCTATGGTTTATAAACTATTTTACTAGCCATAGATGCATCAAAATAAGCAAACAACACACGAAATGCAGAATCTGTCAAAAACAGAACAGTCTGTAGCAATCTACAACTAACGCAAACTTCTGGAACTCTAAAAATCCTACCAAAATAGGAAGTCCTGGAAAATTTGTCTATTGATCAGCAGAAAAACAAATCAACGCAAAAGCACGTTTATGTGATTTAACAAAACTAAGTTCATGCGCGCAAAGTTTCTGTTTTTCAGCAAAATCAAATCAACTATCACCGTAGGTTATCCTATAGGTTCTACTTGGCACAAACACTAATTAAAACATAAAAACACATCTAAACAGAAGGTAGATGCAAAATTTATTACTAAACAGAAACAAAAACAAAAAACACAAAGAAAACCGGGTTGCCTCCCAACTAGCGCTATCGTTTAACGCCCCTAGCTAGGCATAAAAGCGAAGATAGATCTAAGTAGTGCCATCTTTGGCACTCAATTCATAAGTAGCTCGCATGATAGATTCATAAGGTAATTTGACTTTCTTTCTTGGAAAGTGCTCCATGCCTTTCTTTAATGGAAATTGGAATCTAACATTCCCTTCTTTCATATCAATAATCGCACCAATCGTTCTAAGGAAAGGTCTACGAAGAATAATAAGGCAAGAAAGATTGCAATCTATATCAAGAATGATAAAATCTATGAGCACCAAATTTCTATTTGCAACAATGATAACATCACTGATCCTTCCCATTGGCTTTTTAATGGTGGAATCCGCAAGGTGCAAATTTAAAGAGCAATCATCAAGATCATGGAAACCTAGAATATCACATAAAGTTTTCGGAATCGTGGAAACAGTAGCACCCAAATCACACAAAGCAAAACACTCATGATCTTTAATTTTAATATTTATAGTAGGTTCCCACTCATCATTAAGTTTTCTAGGTATAGAAACTTCCAAATTATGTTTTTCATCACAAGATTGCATCAAGGCATCAACGATATGTTGTAAAAGCTTTATTTTGACTATAAGCATGAGGAGAATTAACAACGGATTGCAACAAGGAAATACAACCTTCTAAAGAACAATTATCATAATCAAATTCCTTGAAATCCGAGATAGTGGGTTCAATACTATTTAAAGTCATGACCTCTGCAATCCCACTTTTACCAAATTTAGCATCAAGATCTAAAAACTCCGAATTATTGGGACGCCTTCTAACTAAAGTTGACTCATATCCAGTCCCATTATTATTAAGATTCATATTGCAAAACAAAGATCTAATAGGAGACACATCAATAACTTTAAGATCTTCATCCTTATTTTCACCTAATTTTTCTGGTTTGGCAGCCATCTTATTGACTAAGGTAGCTTGCTTATCAGAAATTTTGGCTATAGAATTTTCAAGCCGGGTAATTTGAGAGTTCAAACCATAAAATTCTTTAGACATATCATCAAGCTCCTTATATAAACCCCAAAAAACCTTTTTGTTCTTTAAGCTCTTTTCTGAAGAAATTATTATGCTCAAATTGCAAAGTCATAAAGCTTCTAATATTTGATTCAATCTCTTCCAACCTCCTAAGAAGGAGGTTAGTACTCTTAGGCAAAGCCATAAGGACAAACAAGCACACAAAAAGACAAGCGAGAGAGAGAGGAAGAGATTGGGAAAGAGAGGGCGAATAAAACGGCAAGGGTGAAGTGGGGGAGAGGAAAACGAGAGGCAAATGGCAAATAATGTAAATTCGAGGGAGATGAGTTTGTGATGGGTACTTGGTATGTCTTGACTTGAGCGAAGACCTCCCCGGCAACGGCGCTAGAAATCCTTCTTGCTACGTCTTGAGCTTGCGTTGGTTTTCCTTGAAGAGGAAAGGGTGATGCAGCAACAGTAGCGTAAGTATTTCCCTCAGTTTTTGAGAACCAAGGTATCAATCCAGTAGGAGGATCCTCAAAAGTCCCACGCACCTACACAAACAAACAAAGAACTCACAACCAATGCAATAAAGGGGTTGTCAATCCCTTCACGGCCACTTGCGAAAGTGAGATCTGATAGAGATAGTATGATAAGATAAATATATTTTTGGTATTTTATAATATAGATGCAAAGAGTAAAGATGCAAATAAAAGTAGATTGAAAGCTTATATGATAAAAGATAGACCCAGGGGCCATATGTTTCACTAGTGGCTTCGTTCAAGATAGCATAAGTATTACGGTGGGTGAACAAATTACTGTCGAGCAATTGATAGAAAAGCGAATAATTATGAGATTATCTAGGCATGATCATGTATATAGGCATCACGTATGCAACAAGTAGACCGACTCCTACCTGCATCTACTACTATTACTCGACACATCGACCGCTATCCAGCATGCATCTAGAGTATTAAGTTCATAAGAACAGAGTAACACATTAAGAAAGATGACATGATGTAGAGGGATAAACTCATGCAATATGATATAAACCCCATCTTTTTATCCTCGATGGCAACAATACAATACGTGCCTTGCAACCCTTTTTGTCACTGGGTAAGGACACCGCAAGATTTAACCCAAAGCTAAGCACTTCTCCCATGGCAAGAAAGATCAATCTAATAGGCCAAACCAAACTGATAATTCGAAGAGACTTGCAAAGGTAACTCAATCATACATAAAAGAATTCAGAGAAGATTCAAATATTTCTCATAGATAAACTTGATCATAAACCCACAATTCATCGGATCTCGACAAACACACCGCACAAAGAGTTACATCAAATAGATCTCCACAAGTGAGGGGGAGAACATTGTATTGAGATCCAAAAAGAGAGAAGAAACCATCTAGCTAATAACTATGGACCCGAAGGTCTGTGGTAAACTACTCACAACTCATCGGAGGGGCTATGGTGTTGATGTAGAAGCCCTCCATGGTCGATTCCCCCTCCGGTGGACCGCCGGCGAAGGCTCCAAGATAGGATCTCACGGATACAGAAGGTTACGGTGGTGGAAATTGTGTTTCGTTGGCTCCCTAGATGTTTTTGGGGTACATAGGTACATATAGGAGGAAGAAGTACGTCAGTGGCTGCCCGAGGGTCCGAGGAGACAGGGGCGCGCCCGAGGGGTGGACGAGCCCTCCTATCTCCTGGCTGCCTCGATTGCTTTTTGACTTGCACTCCAAGTCCTCTGGATCACGTTCTTTCCAAAAATCACGCTCCTGAAGGTTTCATTCCATTTGGACTCCGTTTGATATTCCTTTTCTTCGAAATACTGAAATAGGCAAAACAACAGCAATACGGCTGGGCCTCCGGTTAGTAGGTTAGTCCCAAAAATGATATAAATATGTAAAATAAAGCCCATAAACACCCAAAAGGGGTAATATAATAGCATGGAACAATAAAAAATTATAGATACTTTGGAGACGTATCAAGCATCCCCAAGCTTAATTCCTGCTCGTCCTCGAGTAGGTAAATGATGAAAACAGATTTTTTGATGTGGAATGCTACCTAGCATAATTCTCAATGTAATTTTCTTTATTGTGGCATGAATGTTCAGATCCAAATGATTCAAAATAAAATTTCATATTGACATAAGAAATAGTAACACTTCAAGCATACTAATCAAAGCACATGTCTTCTCAAAATAACATGGCTAAAGAAAGTTCATCCCTACAAAATCATATAGCTAGGCTATGCTTCATTTTCGTCACACAAAAATGTTCCCAAATTCTACACCCCCGATGACAAGCCAAGCAATTGTTTCGTACTTAAATAATCTCAAACTTTTTCAACCTTCACGCAATACATGAGCGTGAGCCATGGATATAGCACTATGGGTGGAATAGAATATGATGATGGGGATTGTGTGTAGAAGACAAAAAAGGAGAAAGTCTCACATTGACGAGGATAATCAACGGGCTATGGATATGTCAATCAATTGATGTCAACATGAGGAGTAGGGATTGCCATGCAACGGATGCACTAGAGCTATAAATGAATGAAAGCACAACAAAAGAAACTAAGTGGGTGTGCATCCAACTTGCTTGCTCACGAAGACCTAGGGCATTTGAGGAAGCCCATCGTAGGAATATACAAGCCAAGTTCTATAATGAAAAATTCCCACTAGTATATGAAAGTGACAACATATGAGACTCTCTATATGAAAAACATGGTGCTACTTTGAAGCACAATATATGAGACTCACTATATGAAGAACATGGTGCTACTTTGAAGCACAAGTGTGGAAAAAGAGATAGTAACATTGCCCCTTTTTATTTATTTTCTTTTATTTTCTTTTTTTTTTCTGTGGCCTTTTTTTTTATTTTGGCCTTTCTTTTTTTTCTTTGGGACAATGCTCTAATAATGATGATCATCACACTTTTATTGATTACAACACATGAATTACAACTCGAAACTAGAACAAGATATGACTCTATATGAATGCCTCCGGCGGTGTACCGGGATGGTGCAATGAATCAAGAGTGACATGTATGAAAAATTATGCATGGTGGCTTTGCCACAAATACGATGTCAACTACATGATCATGCAATGGCAATATGACAAAAGTAATGTATGTCATGATGATAAACGGAATGGTGGAAAGTTGCATGACAATATATCTCGGAATGGCTATGGAAATGCCATAATAGGTAGGTATGGTGGCTGTTTTGAGGAAGATATAAGGAGGTTTATGTTTGATAGAGCGTATCATATCATAGGGTTTGGGTGCACCGGCGAAGTTTGCACCAACTCTCAAGGTGAGAAAGGGCAATGCACGGTACCGAAGAGGCTAGGAATGGTGGAAAGGTAAAAGTGCGTATAATCCATGGACTCAACATTAGTCATAAGAACTCATATACTTATTGCAAAAATTTAGAAGTCATCAAAAACCAAGCACTACGCACATGCTCCTAGAGGGATAGATTGGTAGGAAAAGACCCTCGCTCGTCCCCGACCGCCACTCATAAGGATGCACAATCCAGGTACACTTCATGCTTCAAATTTGTTACACAACTTTAACCATACGTGCATGCTACGGGACTTTCTAACTTCAACACAAGCATTATTTAAATTCATAATCACCTAACTAGCATGACTTTAATATCACTACCTCCATATCTCAAAACAATTATCAAGTATCAAATTGATCATAGCATCCAATTCACTTCCTATGATAGTTTTTATTATACCCAACTTGGATGCCTACCATTCTAGGACCAATTTTATAACCATAGCAAATACCATGTTGTTCTAAAAGACTCTCAGAATAATATAAGTGAAGCATGAGAGACTAGCAATTTCTACAAAATTAAGCCACCGTCGTGCTCTAAAAGATATAAGTGAAGCACTAGAGCAAAAACTATCTAGCTCAAAAGATATAAGTGAAGCACATAGCATATTCTAATAAATTACTAATAAAGTGGGCTTCTCAATTGGGCCATTTGTGGCCGTCAGATCGGGGTAAAAATCCCACCTTGGCTCTCCTCATCCATTAGATATTCACTGTGTGTTTCACATTGCTGTTTCTTTCACGCGTGTATGACGAGTGGGCCGCTTCGTCGATGGGGTCACGATGTGTTGGCTGGGTGCGGGGTGAAACAGTACGATTGGTCATTCATCCCGAAAAGCCCATTGGTTGCCCAAACCCCACAACCGCACGCCCCCGCCTCCTTCCTCCCTCACTCGTCTTAGCCGCACAACCCTAGCCGCCGCCCCACACGCATTCGTCCTCCATCCCTGGTATGAGCTCTTCCTCCTCTGTCTATGTCTGCCCTGAGCTCTTCCTCCTCCGTCCTCACATGCTCCACCCCGAGCCCCGCCTCTTCCACCCCACTCGGACTTCGCCTCGTCCGTTCACGCACCAGTTCAAAGGGTAGGGCCAGAGAGCCGTGATGAGTCCTCGGGAGAGGAGAGGAAGGCAAAGGCGGAGCAGAGGAAATCAAGAAGGTCAGGGGGCAATGGAGGGAGCGCACGGCCGAACGAACCCTAGCCGGCTAGCCCCCAACCCGCAGTTGCCACAGTCCTCCCTCCTCACTTCCTCGTCAACACAGGCGCCCGCGCCCCTCCCCTCTCCCTCCTTCCCACAGCCCCAGGAGCTCCGCCACCGCATCGACGAGATCCACTGCCTCCCCGAGGTACTTATCCACCCAGGTTGCAAGGAAGCCGCAGAAGGTGGTGATCAGCTGGGCGTCACCGACCAGAGAAGGAGGATAGGCGCGGATGCCAGCCAAGGAGGCGGATCGGCTTGCCTCTACTGCACCGTGAGTGTAGCCGCTGCCTCTGCACCCACCTTGTACAGCAAGGATGATTGTGGTAAAATAAAAAGAAAATACTAGTATAAGACAAGACGCTCCAAGCAAAACACATATCATGTGGCGAACAAAAATATAGCTCCAAGTAAAGTTACCAATGAACGAAGACGAAAGAGGGGATGCCTTCCCAGGGCATCCCCAAGCTTAGGCTTTTGGCCACTCTTGAATATCTTGGGGTGCCATGGGCATCCCCAAGCTTAGGCTTTTGCCACTCCTTATTCCATAGTCCATCAAATCTTTACCCAAAACATGAAAACTTCACAACACAAAACTCAACAGGAAATCTTATAACCTCCGTTAGTGAAAGAAAACAAAACCACCACATAAGGTACTGTAATGAACTCATTCTTTATTTATTTTGGTGTTAAACCTACTTTATTGCAACTTCTCTATGGTTTATAAACTATTTTACTAGCCATAGATGCATCAAAGTAAGCAAACAACACACGAAATGCAGAATCTGCCAAAAACAGAACAGTCTGTAGCAATCTATAACTAACGCAAACTTTTGGAACTCTAAAACTCCTACCAAAATAGGAAGTCCTGGAAAATTTGTCTATTGATCAGCAGCAAAAGGAATCAACGCAAAAGCACGTTTATGTTATTTAACAAAACTAATTTCATGCGCGCAAAGTTTCTGTTTTTCTGCAGAATCAAATCAACTATCACCGTAGGTTATCCTATAGGTTCTACTTGGAACAAACAGTAATTAAAACATAAAAACACATCTAAACAGAAGGTAGATGCAAAATTTATTACTAAACAGAAACAAAAACAAAAAACACAAAGAAAATTGGGTTGCCTCCCAACTAGCGCTATCGTTTAACGCCCCTAGCTAGGCATAAAAGCGAAGATAGATCTAAGTAGTGCCATCTTTGGCACTCAATTCATAAGTAGCTCGCATGATAGATTCATAAGGTAATTTGACTTTCTTTCTTGGAAAGTGCTCCATGCCTTTCTTTAATGGAAATTGGAATCTAACATTCCCTTCCTTCATATCAATAATCGCACCAATCGTTCTAAGGAAAGGTCTACCAAGAATAATAGGGCAAGAAAGATTGCAATCTATATCAAGAACGATAAAATCTATGAGCACCAAATTTCTATTTGCAACAATGATAACATCATTGATCCTTCCCATTGGCTTTTTAATGGTGGAATCCGCAAGGTGCAAATTTAAAGAGCAATCATCAAGATCATGGAAACCTAGAATATCACATAAATTTCCGGAATCGTGGAAACAGTAGCACCCAAATCACACAAAGAAAAACACTCATGATCTTTAATTTTAATCTTTATAGTAGGTTCCCACTCATCATTAAGTTTTCTAGGTATAGAAACTTCCAAATTAAGTTTTTCATCACAAGATTGCATCAAGGCATCAACGATATGTTTGGTAAAAGCTTTATTTTGACTATAAGCATGAGGAGAATTAACAACGGATTGCAACAAGGAAATACAACCTTCTAAAGAACAATTATCATAATCAAATTCCTTGAAATCCAAGATAGTGGGTTCAATACTATTTAAAGTCATGACCTCTCCAATCCCACTTTTACCAAATTTAGCATCAAGATCTAAAAACTCTAAATTATTGGGACGCCTTCTAACTAAAGTTGACTCATATCCAGTCCCACTATTATTAAGATTCATATTGCAAAACAAAGATCTAATAGGAGACACATCAATAACTTTAAGATCTTCATCCTTATTTTCACCTAATTTTTCTGGTTTGGCAGCCATCTTATTGACTAAGGTAGCTTGCTTATCAGAAATTTTGGCTATAGAATTTTCAAGCCGGGTAATTTGAGAGTTCAAACCATAAAATTCTTTAGACCTATCATCAAGCTCCTTATTCATAAACCACAAAAAACCTTTTTGTTCTTTAAGCTCTTTTCTGAAGAAATTATTATGCTCAAATTGCAAAGTCATAAAGCTTCTAATATTTGATTCAATCTCTTCCAACCTCCTAAGAAGGAGGTCAGTACTCTTAGGCAAAGCCATAAGGACAAACAAGCACACAAAAAGACAAGCGAGAGAGAGAGAGAGGAGGAGATTGGGAAAGAGAGGGCGAATAAAACGGCAAGGGTGAAGTGGGGGAGAGGAAAACGAGAGGCAAATGGCAAATAATGCAAATGCGAGGGAGATGAGTATGTGATGGGTACTTGGTATGTCTTGACTTGAGCGAAGACCTCACCCCTGCAACGGCGCTAGAAATCCTTCTTGCTACGTCTTGAGCTTGCGTTGGTTTTCCTTGAAGAGGAAAGGGTGATGCAGCAAGAGTAGCGTAAGTATTTCCCTCAGTTTTTGAGAACCAAGGTATCAATCCAGTAGGAGGCTCCTCAAAAGTCCCACGCACCTACACAAACAAACAAAGAACTCGCAACCAATGCAATAAAGGGGTTGTCAATCCCTTCATGGCCACTTGCGAAAGTGAGATCTGATAGAGATAGTATGATAAGATAAATATATTTTTGGTATTTTATAATATAGATGCAAAGAGTAAAGATGCAAATAAAAGTAGATTGAAAGCTTATATGATAAAAGATAGACCCAGGGGCCATAGGTTTCACTAGTGGCTTCTCTCAAGATAGCATAAGTATTACGGTGGGTGAACAAATTACTGTCGAGCAGTTGATAGAAAAGCGAATAATTATGAGATTATCTAGGCATGATCATGTATATAGGCATCACGTATGCAACAAGTAGACCGACTCCTGCCTTCATCTACTACTATTACTCCACACATCGACCACTATCTAGCATGCATCTAGAGTATTAAGTTCATAAGAACAGAGTAACACATTAAGAAAGATGACATGATGTAGAGGGATAAACTCATGCAATATGATATAAACCCCATCTTTTTATCCTCGATGGCAACAATACAATACATGCCTTGCAACCCTTCCTGTCACTGGGTATGGACACATCAAGATTGAACCCAAAGCTAAGCAATTCTCCCATGGCAAGAAATATCAATCTAGTAGGCCAAACCAAACTAATAATTCAAAGAGACTTGCAAAGATAACTCAATCATACATAAAATAATTCAGAGAAGATTCAAATATTTCTCATAGATAAACTTGATCATAAGCCCACAATTCATCGGATCTCGACAAACACACCGCAAAAAGAGTTACATCAAATAGATCTCCACAAGAGAGGGGGAGAACATTTTATTGAGATCCAAAAAGAGAGAAGAAGCCATCTGGCTAATAACTATGGACCCGAAGGTCTGTGGTAAACTACTCACAACTCATCGAAGGGGCTATGGTGTTGATGTAGAAGCCCTCCGTGGCCGATTCCCCCTCCAGTGGAGCGCCGGCGAAGGCTCCAAGATGGGATCTCGCGGATACAGAAGGTTACGGTGGTGGAAATTGTGTTTCATTGGCTCCCTGGATGTTTTCGGGGTACGTAGGTATATATAGGAGGAAGAAGTACGTCGGTGGCCGCCTGAGGGGCCCAGGAGACAGGGGGCGCCCACAGGAGGGGTGGGTGCGCCCTCCTATCTCCTGGCCGCCTCGATTGCTTCTTGACTTGCACTGCAAGTCCTATGGATCACGTTCGTTCCAAAAATCATGCTCCCGAAGGTTTCATCCGATTAGACTCCGTTTGATATTCCTTTTCTTCGAAATACTGAAATAGGCAAAAAAACAGCAATACGGGCTGGGCCTCCGGTTAGTAAGTTAGTCCAAAAAATGATATAAATATGTAAAATAAAGCCCATAAACATCGAAAAGGGGTAATATAATAGCATGGAACAATAAAAAATTATAGATACGTTGGAGACGTATCATGCATCTTCATAGGACACCCTAAGGAAACAATTGGGTACACCTTCTACCACAGATCCAAAGGCAAGATCTTTGTTGCCAACAACGGAACCTTTCTAGAGAAGGAGTTTCTCTTGAAAGAAGTGAGTGGGAGGAAAGTAGAACTTGATGAGGTAATTGTACCTTCTCTCAATTTGGAAAGTAGCTCATCCGAGAAATCCATTCCCGTGATGCCTACACCAACTAGAGAGGAAGCTAATGATGATGATCATGAACCTTTAGATCAAGTTGCTATTGAACCTCGTAGGTCAACCAGAGCACGATCCGCACTAGAGTGGTATGACAATCATGTTCTGGAAGTCATGTTACTTGACCATAACGAACCTACGAACTATGAAGAAGCTATGATGAGCCCAGATTCCGATAAATGGCTTGAGGCCATGAAATCTAAGATAGGATCCATGTATGAGAACAAAGTGTGGACTTTGGTGGATTGCCTGATGATCGGCAAGCCATTAAGAATAAATGGATCTTCAAGAAGAAGACTGATGCTGATAGTAATGTCACCATCTACAAAGCTCGACTTGTCGCAAAAAGTTTTCGACAAAGTTCAAGAAGTTGACTACGATGAGACTTTCTCACCCGTAGAGATTCTTAAGTCTGTCTGAATCATGTTAGCAATTGCCACATTTTATTATTATGAAATCTAGCAAATGGATGTCAAAAAACTGCATTCCTTGATGGATATTAAAGAAGAGTTGTATATGATACAACCAGAAGGTTTTGTCAATCCTAAAGGTGCTAACAAAGTGTGCGAGCTCCAGCGATCCATCTATGGACTGGTGCAAGCATCTCGGAGTTGGAATATACACTTTGATAAGGTGATCAAAGCATATGGTTTTATACAGACTTATGGTGAAGCCTGTATTTACAAGAAAGTGAGTGGGAGCTCTGTAGCATTTTTGATATTATATGTGGATGACATATTATTGATTGGAAATGATATAGAATTTCTGGATAGCATAAAAGGATATTTGAATAAGAATTTTTCAATGAAATACCTCGGTGAAGCTACTTACATATTGGGCATCAAGTTCTATATGGATAGATTGAGACGCTTAATAGGACTTTCACAAAGCACATATCTTGGCAAAGTTTTGAAGATGTTCAAAATGAAAGTCAAAGAAGGGGTTCTTGTCTATATTGCAAGGTGTGAAGTCGAGTAAGACTTGAAGCCCGACCACGATAGAAGATAGAGAGAAAATGAAAGTCATTCCCTATGCATCAATCATAGGTTCTATAAAGTATGCCATGCTGTGTACCAGACCTGTTGTGTGCCTTGCCAATGAGTTTAGCAAGGGGGTAGAATAGTGATCCAGGAGTAGATCACTAGACGGCGGTCAAATTATCCTTAGAGGACTACGGAAATATTTCTCGGATATGGAGGTGATAACGGGTTCATCATAAAGGATTACGATGATGCAAGCTTTAAACACTAATCTAGATGACTCTGAGTTTCAGTCTGGATACATATTGAAAGTGGGAGCAATTAGATAGAGTAGCACCATGCAGAGCATTGTAGACATAGAAATTTGCAAAATACATACGGATCTGAATGTGACAGACCAGTTGACTAAACTTCTCTCACAAGCAAAACATAATCACACCTCAGTACTCCTTGGGTGTTAATCACATGGTGATGTGAACTAGATTATTGACTCTAGTAAATCATTTGGGTGTTGGTCACATGGCGATGTGAACTATGGGTGTTAATCACATGACGATGTGAACTATTGGTGTTAAAGCACATGGTGATGTGAACTAGATTATTGACTCTAGTGCAAGTGGGAGACTGAAGGAAATATGCCCTAGAGGCAATAATAAAGTTGTTATTTTATATTTCCTTATTCATGATAAATGTTTATTATTCATGCTAGAATTGTATTAACCAGAAACTTGATACATGTGTGGATACATAGCAAAACACCGTGTCCGTAGTAAACCTCTACTAGACTAGCTCAATGATCGATGATGGTTAAGTTTCCTAACCATAGACATGTGTTGTCATTTGATAAACGGGATCACATCATTAGGACAATGATGTGATGGACAAGACCCATTCATTAGCTTAGTATTATGATTGTTCAGTTTTATTGCTATTGCTTTCTTCATGTCAAATACATTTTCCGTCGACTATGAGACTATGCAATTCCCGCATAACGGAGGAATGCCTTGTGTGCTATCAAACATCACAACTTAACTGGGTGATTATAAAGATGCTCTACAGGTATCTCCGAAGGTGTTTGGGGTTGGCATAGATCGAGATTAGAATTTTTCACTCCGAGTATCGGAGAGGTATCTCTGGGCCCTCTCGGTAATACACATCATAAGAAGCCTTGCAAGAAAAGTGACTAATGAGTTAGTTGCAGGATGATGTATTACGAAACGAGTAAAGTGACTTATCGGTAACGAGATTGAACTAGGTATGACCGACAATCGAATCTCGAGCAAGTAACTTACCGATGGACAAAGGGAATTACGTATGTTGTCATAACGGTTCGACCGATAAAGATCTTCGTGGAATATGTAGGAATCAATATGGGCATCTAGGTCCCGCCATTGGTTATTGACCAGAGAGGTGTCTCGGTCATGACTACATAATTCCTGAACCCGTAGGGTCGCACGCTTAACGTTCGTTGATGCTAGAGTAGTATTGGGATATTTGACGAGTGGTAACCAAATGTTGTTCGGATTCCAGGAAGAGATCCCGGACGTCACGAGGAGTCTAGGAATGGTATAGAGGTAAATATTTATATATAGGAAGTCGTATTTTGGGTTCCGAAAAAGGTGCAGTTTTTTCGGTATTGTACCGAGAAGCTTCCAGAAGGTTCCTGAGGATTCCGGAGGGGTCCGGAAGTCCACAAGTGGGTTCACCATGACCCAAGGGCTAGCATGGGCTGCGGGGAGGTTCCCTGGCCTTATTGGGCTAGGCGCACAAGTCCTCAAAAGCCCATGTGGCTGGGAAGGCAAAAATGGAAGGAGTCCTAGTAGGAATAGGATTGGACTTGGAGTCCAAGCCCTCTCCCCCTTAGCTACGCCCTAGGGCTTGGAGGGGATGTTTTCCACGCCCCTCCACCTATATATAGAGAGGAGGGCACACCCCAAGAGCACACACCAAGCCATTGGCACCCCTCTCTCTCCCGTTACTCCATAGTTCCACCGCCTCGTACCGGCGATACTTAGCGAAGTGCTGTCGGTGCTCCACCACCACCATCACCACCACGCCGTCGTGTTGGTTGTGATCCCATCTACTTCTCCTCTCCTACTTGCTGGATAAGGAAGGATGAGGTGTCGTCCGTTCGGCACTAGATCGGTTGGATCGTGATCGAATCGCGAAAAGTTCGACTACATCAATCGCATTGTCAAATGCTTCCGCTTTCGGTATACGAGGGTACGTAGACACACTCTCCCCCTCTGTTGTTATGTATCTCCTAGACAGATCTTGTGTGAGCGTAGGAAATTTTTGAAATTTCATGCTACATTCCCCAACACTGCCGACCGCAATGTTGCGAGCAACCAACCCATGAAGCGTGCAAACGGGATCCAAAGTTCTTCCAAGCGACGCCCCAAAGAGGGAAGCGACGATGCCGATGCCGTCGCCCAACCCGACTTGGTTTTAGGCTTTCGCCCGAAGAACTGGATCTAAGGGTGCGTGAAGGGTGGAATCCACGGCGACGCCTCCAAGGAGGTAAAAGGATGTCCACAGACACCAACGCACATCGCAAGTCACTATCTTTGTCATGTTTGTCCTAACACACACTATTTGTAACAGTGGTGTGTGCTATTTGAGACACAACACTTGTAAGCTAAGACTAGCCACAGTGGGTAGTAACTTAGACTAGTAACATGGATATGTTACTAGTCTATGTTACTACCTCTACAATGGGGAGTAACATATGTGTGGTGTCATGCAACACTTCATTTATTAGGTTATAGACTCGTCTTGCCTTGGTATGTGTGATGTTACTCACACTAGTAGAAAAACACCTAATAGTCCCGGTTCGTAAGGGCCTTTAGTCCCGGTTCATGAACCGGGACTAATGGGTCGTTACTAATACCTCCACCCATTAGTCCCGATTCAAACACGAACCGGGACCAATGTGCCTCCACGTGGCCCTGTGCGCCGAGCCCAGTCAGGAGGCCTTTGGTCCCGGTTGGTGGCTCCAATCGGGACCAAAAGGCATCCACGCGTCAGCATTCCAGTGGCTGGGGTTTTTGTTTTTTTTGAAAGGAGGGGAGGTTGGGGTTTTGGGGGGTTAATTTAGGTGTTTCATATATTGTGTTAGCTAGCTAATTAATAGAGAGAAGTGTCCTCTCTTATGTCCGTGCTTGGTCGACGCTACGTACTATATATACATAAGTGATCGAGAGAACCATTCAGTACAGAAGTTCGTCATGCATACCGAGAGAAGTGATCGATCGACCTCTCCTTCTTCGAGAGATTGGTCGAATAACAAGTTTTCGTATCATGTATCCGACGCTATTGGCTACATACATGTACAATATGTATAAGATCTCTTAATTACAAACCCCTAGCATTTGAAATCAATTTCCACATGGTATTCTCCGGCTTTACTGATGACGTGGTCAAGAAAGAATCCCGCCAATTCCTCTTGAATTGCTTTCATGCGATCTGGTTCTAGGAGTTCATTCCGCATCTACCACGTCTAATTTGAAGAAGGGGGTTAATTAATACATATATATGAATGAAACTCAACGGAAATGATGGTGTAATAAAATGAAATTGTGAATACTATTGCTTACGCACTTCATATTGTCTTTTAGAGTAGCCCCGCTTGTTTTTCAAAGTCGCGGTGTGGATGAACTCGCACACGTAGTATCCACAGAAATCATTCCCTTCCTCCTGCCACAAGCACTTTACGAGAAATAGAGGTCAATCAAACTGATAATGAAGCATTATAAATGGCATTGATGAAAGTATAGCTATAGAATCAACGGGAGATGCATGCAACTAGCTAGCCAGTAGTACTTACTTTCGGGTATGTATATCGCAGCTCCTTCGGCAGTCCCGGAGCTTCTGCGGTGAACTGTTTCCAAACCCTGCAAGACAAAGAAAATAATTATTATTACTTGAGATATCAGGAAACGAACAAAAAGTTGCCGATATGGTGCGATCTTCTTTCAAGTACATTGTCCCGAAGAACCAAGTCCGGCAACGGTCTGGCCAGTACATTGTCTCTGGTTCGATCCCTTTTTCAAGCAGATCATGCTCAGCCTTGGACCACTTAGGCCGGGCTTTGAGGTAGCCTGACCCCCTGCGATGGTGAAGTGTCTTCTTCGCATCATTTTTCTTGTTTGTCTTCGACATCTTCTTACTCTTTTCTGATGTCTTGTGGGCCACAAATGCGGGCCAGTGATCTTTGATCTTCTCATATTTGCCGATCAATTCTGGTGTCTTTTTTTTCTCTGACAAACTGGTTCAGCTCTTTCCTCCACCTCCTCATTAGGGTTGCCATCTTCTTCAGAGCACAAGACTTGATTAATTGCTCTTTAACTGGCTTCTCTGGATCCTCCTCTGGCGGTAGGGTGAAATTTGCCTTCAGCTGAGTCCAAAGATCTTCTTTCTGCATATCATTGACATAAGACACCTCAGGGTCTTCCTCCTTAGGCTTATACCATTGCTGGATGCTGATCGGGATCTTGTCCCTAACAAGAACCCCGCACTGAGCAGAAAATGCCTTCCTTGTCCGGATGGGTTCAATCGGTTCGCCGTCGAGCGCGATTTCTATGATCTCAAACTTTTCATCCGAGCTCAACTTTTTCTTTGGGCCTCGTCTCCTTACCGAAGTTGTGCTCGATCCGGAGGGCTAGAAATTATAAGGAAGAAAGATAAGAGTAATTAATATGTGTACATATACCAACATAATGGAAGCATCAATTAACTAGTCAACACGGGCTTAACTAATATATATATACCTGGCCGGGCTCGGTTCGGTCACCAGAGCAGTCAGCACGGTCTCCTTCTTGTACCTCCATTGTGTCACCGGAGCCATCATGAACATAGTCCTCTTCTTGTACCGGCATTAATGGGCCGAAGCCATCATGAACATAGCCCTCTTCTTCACCCAGTTCTTCCAGCTGACCAACGGTGTCGAGGAGAAATGACGCAACTTCATCCCTTCCATTTGCGATTATGTCCCCCAATATCACTTCTGTTTCTTCGTCTCGGGAGTGCTCCATAGTTTCTGCAAATATTTATAACATGTCAATTATTATTCAAACATGGTACAGATGGATATATATATATATATATATATATATATATATATATATATATATATATATAT
>NC_057813.1:612175811-612176756 GCF_018294505.1 Triticum aestivum
GCGGGACGGGAGGGGCGCGGGAGTAGGCTGTGCTCACAGGGGGCGGCGGCGACGGCTCAGGCGAGCAGCCTGACGGCGTCGGTGGCGGCGGCGACGGCAAGGTGGAGCAGGGGCGTCGGGCGGCGACGGCGACGAGGAGGAGCAGGGGGCGTCAGGGGATAAGTGGGCGATTTGGCCGGAAACTGCTACGTGTTGCTTATATAGCAAACCCTTTAGTCCCGGTTGGTGGCACCAAGCGGGACCAAAGGCCTTTTTTCGGCAGCCCAAAGGGCGGGAACCGGTGGCCTTTGGTACCGGTTGGTGGCACCAACCGGGACTAATGCCTCCCCCTTTAGTCCCGGTTGGTGCCACCAACCGGGACCAAAGGCCCCTGTGCTGCCCGCCTCGGGGCCAAAGTTTAGTCCCACCTCGCTAGTTGAGAGGGGCGCGCAGTGATTTATAAGCCCCACTGCCGCACCCCTCTCGAGTTCCTCTCCATCGCAGGCTTTCGGGCCTACTTGCTATTGCTTTGCCTGATGGGCCTTCTGGGCCTACTGCGGGCCTGAATCTTGGCCCATAGTAGGGTTTCACGTCGTATTCTGGCCGTGGGGGCCCAGTAGGAGGCATTTTTTTGTTTTTTTGTTTTCTTTACTTGTTGCTGCTATATTTATTTTTTTTCGAGTGTTTTTTGTTTTTTTCTGCATTATTTATTTTCTTTTGTTTTTTGCTTTATTTTTTAATTGTTTTTGCTTTTAGTTTTAGGAAAATTATAAACTTTCTATTAGTGCCATTAGTTTTCAAATTTGAAAACACTTTTTTTGTTTTTTTGTTTTCTTTCTTGCTTTATTTATTTTATTTTGTTTCTACTTATAACAAAATACTTATTGTTGTTTTTTTGTTTTGTTTTCTGCATTATTTATTTTGTTTTGTTTTTTGCTTCATTTTTTAATTGTTTTTGCTTTTAGT
>NC_057813.1:612176870-612177497 GCF_018294505.1 Triticum aestivum
GGGGAGAAGTGGGCGATTTGGCCGGAAACTGCTAAGTGTTGCTTATTTGGCGGCCTTTGGTACCGGCTGGTGGCACCAACCGGGACTAATGCCTCCCCCTTTAGTCCCACCTCGCTAGTTGAGAGGGGTGCGCAGTGGTTTATAAGCCCCACTGCCGCACCCCTCTCGAGCTCCTCTCCACCGCAGGCTTTCGGGCCTACTTGCTATTGCTTTGCCTGATGGGCCTTCTGGGCCTACTCGGGCCTGAATCCTGGCCCATAGTAGGGTTTCATGTCGTATTCAGGCCGTGGGGGCCCAGTAGGAGGCATTTTTTGATTTTTTGTTTTCTTTACTTATTGTTGCTATATTTATTTTTTTTCCAGTTTTTTTGTTTTGTTTTCTGCATTATTTATTTTCTTTTGTTTTTTGCTTTATTTTTTAATTGTTTTTGCTTTTAGTTTTAGGAAAATTATAAACTTTCTATTAGTGCCATTAGTTTTCAAATTTGAAAACACTTTTTTTGTTTTTTTGTTTTCTTTCTTGCTTTATTTATTTTATTTTGTTTCTACTTACAACAAAATACTTATTGCTGTTTTTTGTTTGGTTTTCTGCATTATTTATTTTCTTTTGTTTTTTGCTTTATTTTTA